>NC_057407.1:1122612-1329853 GCF_019320065.1 Cervus canadensis
CGCAGTCTGGCCTCTGTCACGTGAGGGCGACTGTTACAGAGCTGGAGTCACGGGGACTGGAAAACCTCAAAGCTAACTGCCGCAGGGAGAGAGGCAGTCACAAGGGGCAATCTGGGCTCTCAGATCCACGGCCCTCATCTTCACCTCATTATGTTTGTGTAAGTCTTCTGAGTTAATCCCATCTGTACAAAGACTCCCCAAGTGTCTTCTTTGCTGAAACAAAGTTCCTCCTATCCTGTAAATTATGAACACCCTATGATTTCCCTGGTGGCTCAGACGGTAAAGTGTCTGCCTATAATGCGGGAGACCCGGGTTCGATCCCTGGGTTGGGAAGATCCCCTGGAGAAGAGAATGGCTACCCACTCCAGTATTCTTGCCTGGAGAACCCCATGGACGGAGGAGCCTGGCGGGCTGCAGTCCATGGGGTCACAAAGAGTCAGACACGAGTGAGTGACCCCACTTTATGATTTCCAGCAAGTTGGTTCACTTCTCCGAGTCTGTTTTTCATTCATAAAACGAGGCACTTAAGGGAGATGAACACTACTGTGTGTTCAGGTGCCCAATATACAGCAGAGATGGTGATTATTATCACTTGAAATAAGTGGGGGGTGGGGGGGAGGGCTCCCTCGGCGGTCCAGTGGTTAAGGCTTCTCACTTCCCATGCAGGGGGCGTGGGTCTGGTCCCTGGTCAGGGAACTAACATCCATGTGCCTCACAGCGCAACCAAAAACAAACAAAACAACACAACAGCAAAATACGTGTGTGTGTCAGTGCATTAGTCGCCCAGTCGTGCCCGACTCTTTGTGGCCCCTTGGACTGTAGCCCACCAGGCTCCTCTGTCCATGGGATTCTCCAGGCAAGAATCCTGGAGCCGGTTGCTATTTCCTTCTCCAGGGGATCTTCCCCACCCAGGGATCGAACCCAGGTCTCCTGCATTGCAGGCGGGTTCTTTACTCTCTGAGCCACCAATTGAAAACTGTGTTTTAAAAAAAGTGGCAGGGGGTGCCCTTACACTGTAGTGTCCTAACATGGCCCCAAATTCTTTCCTACCTTCAGAAGCGTGAGGTATTCCAGCTCCTGCCCCGGCAGGTCTCCATGCTGGGCTCGCGGCCCACGGAGGGGGCATCCTTGTGCTGGGGTCACCTGTTCCCAGGCCTTCGGAGTCAAAGGACCCCCTCTTTCTACTCTCTTCCCGCCCTCCCTTCACGGACACGGACACGCATTCTCCTCCCGTCCTCCCCTCACAGACACGCGCTCTCCCGTCCTCCCGTCACGGACACGCGCTCTCCTCCGTCCTCCCCTCACAGATACATGCTCTCTTCACGTCCTCCCCTCGCGGACACGTGCTCTCCTCCCGTCCTCCCCTCGCGGACACGCACTCTCCCGTTCTCCCCTCATGGACACGCGCTCTCTTCACGTCCTCCCCTCACGGACACGCGCTCTCCTCCCGTCCTCCCCTCGCGGACACGTGCTCTCCCGTTCTCCCCTCATGGACACGCGCTCTTTCTTTCACGCTCCACCCCCTCTCTTACGGACACGGCGCTCTCTCCCTCCTCCTCGGGGACACCGGCTGGCTCCCCCGTCCTCCGTCACATGGACACGCACTCTCTTCACGTCCTCCCCTTCACGGACACGCGCTTCATCCTCCCGCCCTCCCCATCACGGACACGCACTCTTCACGTCCTCCGCCCGACGGACATGCGCTCTCCTCGCCCTCCCTCGGCGGACCACTGCCGCTTCTCCTCCCGCCCTCCCCTCGCGGACACGCGCTCTCCTGCGTCCTCCCCTCACGGACACGCGCTCTCCTCCCGCCCTCCCATCACGGACACGCACTCTCCCGTCCTCCCGTCACGGACATGCGCTCTCCTCCGCCCTCCCCTCACGGACACGCGCTCTCCTCCCGCCCTCCCCTCGCGGACACGCGCTCTCCTGCGTTCTCTCCTCACGGACACGCGCGCTCCTCCCGCCCTCCCCTCGCGGACACGCGCTCTCCCGCTCTCCCGTCACAGACACGCGCTCTCCTGCGTCCTCCCCTCACGGACTCGCACGCTGGCCTGGTGTCCATTCACACAGCCTGCCGCTGCGTGGGGGGAATACTGGCCGGGACGTATTCCTCCTGTAGGAGCTAAAGCTGCACACGTCAGATTGCTGGGTGCTTTCTCTGGCTAAAACTGCCGCTGGAGGTTTGATTTGCGTCGTAAAGATTTAAGTTAAGTTCTGCACTAAATGTTTACTGTGAAAATGCCTGTAGTGGAAAACCACATCATCACAGACACCATGAATAATTTGAATTTAGATAAAAATGACTCCAGAAGTTATGATGGACTAGCAAAGACTGCATTAGTAAGCTATTGGGTGGTTGTTCCTGGGAAACTGTACATTTCCTTCTTAACATACAAATACAGGCACTTCCCTGGTGGTCCAGTGGCTAAGACTCTGCACCTCCAATGCAGGGGGTCTGGGTTCAATCCCTGGTCAGGGAACTAGATCCCGCATGCTGCAACTAAGACCTGGCATAGCCAAGTAAATAAATGTTCAAAATAAAATAAAAATTCAGGACAGCATCTGTCTCAGTTGTTGCTAAAGTGATTCCAAGGTTCATGCAGTTACATGTGTATTTTACCATCTTCCCTACACAGTAACTGGCTCTTCTGATGGGTGACTTTCTGGAACACTTAAAATAATTTAAATAGTCTCCATGGAGCCTTGTGAGTAAAGTCTGTGCGTGCTCAGTGGTGTCTGACTCTGCGACCCCAGGGACTCTAGCCCATCAGGCTCCTCTGTCCCTGGGATTCTCCAGGCAAGAGTATTGAAGTGGGTTGCCTTTTCCTCCTCCAGGGGATCTTCCTGACCCAGGGATCAAATCTGAATCTCCTACATTGCAGGCAGATTCTTTACCACTGAGCCAATGATGCCCTTATTAAAAACTCCCGGTATTTAAAACGAGCTGATTTCCACACTGACTTTTTCCTGAGAGCTCCTTCAGGCAGCCCGTTCTCAGGAAGAGCAGGGCAGAGGGGCTGTGTCTTAACAGAACCCTTTGAAATCCTCTGAGAGGAGACCCGTGGAAGGGTGCTGCTTGAGGCCATGCATTTTAAGATGCTTTATTATTTTTTTTTTAAGAAAACTCTTTTGTCATTTGTACTGTGAGAGCTCATTATAAGACACAATTAAGCTACTTTAATCCAAAATATGGCTTAATCCTCTAAAAAAAAAAAAGTTGTGAGTGTGCACTGTCATTTCAGAAGCAAGCATACTGTATTCAAAAGTGAAATTGTAATCCTCTAAAAAAGTTATCAGTCCAATAATTTTAGGTTAAGATATCCTATTGCTAGGAGAAAATGTTCTTAATTCCTTGCTTTCAAGGCTTTCAATCCTACTTTTATGAAGAATAAAGTAGGAAAGAAATTACATGAAGACTCCTTTGTAAGGTTTTTTTTTTTTTTTAATGTGGACCACTTTTAAAGTCTTTGCTGAATGTGACACAATACTGCCACTGTTTTATGTTCTGATTTTTTGGCTGCGAGGCATGTCGGATCTTAGCCCCCCATTGCTGTTCAGTCACTATGTCCGACCCTGTGACCCCATGGACTGCAGCACGCCAGGCTTCCCTGTCCTTCACCATCTCCCTGAGCTGGCTCAAACTCATGTCCTTTGAGTTGATGATGCCATCCAACCATCTCATCCTCTGTTGTCCCCTTCTTCTCCTGCCCTCAATCTTTCCCAGCATCAGGATCTTTTCCAATGAGTCGGCTCTTCCCATCAGGTGGCCAAAGTATTGAAGCTTCAGCTTCAGTCTTTCCAGTGAATATTCAGGATTGATTTCCTTTAGGATTGACTGGTTGGATCTCTTTGCTGTCCAAGGGACTCTCAGGAGTCTTCTCCAACACCACAGTTCAAAAGCATCAATTCTTCGGCACTCAGCCTTCTTTATGGTCCAACTCTCACATCCATACATGAGTACTGGAAAAACCACAGCTTTGACTAGATGAACCTTTGTCAGCAGAATAACGTCTCTGCTTTTTAATATGCTGTCTAGGTTGGTCGTGGCTTTTCTTCCGAGGAGCAAGTGTCTTTTAATTTCATGGCTGCAGTCACTCTCTGCAGTGATTTTTGAGGCCAAGAAAATAAAATCTGTCACTGTTTCCACTTTTTACCCGTATACTTCCATGAAGTGGTGGGACCGGATGCCATGGTCTTAGTTCCCCGACCAGGGATCAAACTTGCACCCTCTGCATTGGAAGGTGAAGTCTTAACTCCTGGACTGCCAGAGAAATCCTCTGTACCCTCTTATTAGTAAAGTTTTGAGAAAAATAAAACCTCCTGGGCTCCACCTCATTAAACCCAACTCATGATGCTTTGTTATAAACTACTGATGGAATGCGGTACCAGAGGTTTTCTTTCTCTGAAAAAAGTTTTTGTGAAATTCAGATTTCGTAGTATCAGTTACACCTTTGAATGCAGTATTCTTTCTTCTGAGACCACAGTGCACACTCATAAATATACTTGGGGTTTTCCTCAAGTGTTTTTAAAAAGCCAAATTGGATTCCAAAGTTCCTTTAACTTGATGGGTCAGGCGAAGTCAAATATAGAAAGTGAGCCACGAGATCTATTTGTGGAAAATGCTGAGACCTGTCCCGGGCCGGCCCCGGCGGCCACTCAGCCGTGTCCCTGCCTGCCCCGCCGCGGGCCCTGGGGGTCACCCCTGAACAAGCCTCCCTTCTGCGGCTGGGTTTCCTCTCTTCCCTCTGCTTTTGAGCCTCTGCGTCTAGACCAGCGCACCCTCAGGGTCTGCCGCCCCTCGAGGGGGTTTGTGTGAACCGGGGGCGCTGCTCTCAGTGGGACTCTGGCCAGGCTCCCCGGACACCCAGGGGCAGAGACCTGCCCTGCTCATCTGTCCGTGTCCGTTCTGACAGCCGGCCTGGCTGTTCACGTGACCGGCGCTTGCAAACATCAGTTGATGGAACTGACCTTTCTCTCCTACTCCTCCATCAGGGCAAAAAGCCTCAAACAGCATCAGAGTTCCAGGCGTTGTAGGGAATTTTGCAAAGCACAGATTTTTCACTTCCCTGTCCAGGGAGCCAGCTAATACCAAGTCTCCCCACGTGGCCATGGGGTCGTTTGCACGGGGTGATGGCACCCTTTGAGGGGGGTAGTTACACAGAAGGTTCCAGTTGCTGCAGTAAATGTGTGTCAGTGAGCAGTCGAAGGTGAATTACATTATGAGAGGGCCAAGGTTCATCATCGTGCTGATTTTGCCTTTTTATGTCTTTTGATAAAATTTGAAGCAGTATTTTTTTTTTGTTTTCCAAAGTAAGCTTAAAAAAATTTTTTTAATTAATTAATTTATTTATTTATTTTTGCTGCAGCAATCGGCATGTGAAATCTTAGCTTCTGCACCAGGGTTTGAACCTGTACCCCCTGCATTGGAAGCACAGAGTCTTAACCACTAGACCACCAGGGAAGTCCCCTTAAAGCAGTTTTTTAAAAAGATAAGCATGTCTCACGTCACCCAGGCTATTCATTAAAATGGCAGAATCCTGGCCCCGACCTGTGGCGAATTCTGGGCTATCAGGTCTGAAGTGGGGCCTGGGGTCTGCTCTGTGGGAAACGTCAGGCGACTCTGGTACGAATGCTTGCAGGACTGCATGTGGCAAAGCTCAGATGCTGGGTGAGGAAGGGAAGAGGGGACGCCGTGTTCACGGAGGGTGTTTTTTTAATATGCTCACAGCATTGACTAAGCCTCTGGTGCATGAGCTGCCCCGGCTGGTTTTTAGGAGAGACCAGAGGTGAAGGGGACAGGGGTCCCCCCGGACAGCACGTGTCCCAGGAACACAGGCCGGGCACTGCTCAGAGCTCCCTGTGTCTGCAGGCCCTCAGGGCGGGCTGGGAGTGCTCTGATCTCGTCCCGAGAGTCTTCTGGGCCTAGAGATAGCTTCTTAGGCTTCTTAAGCTCATGCTGGACAAGGAAAGAAGGTGCTTTTTCAACGGCCACAGAAGTTCAGTGGGGCGTCCCAGTGCCCGCTTTATTCTGAGAGCAGACTTGAGTTTGGAGACACAGCAGCTGAAGTGGCCTTGAACCAGAGAGAATGGCTCGCCGTGTTTTTGCGGTCAGTACCCATGAGAGGTCTTTCCAGGGAACCCTGTGAAGGGTTTTCCCCTTGATTACCTGGCCCCCTCACTGGGGAACCCAGGATCAAGGGCTCCCAGAGGCCAGAGTCTGCCTGGGGTTCTCACTGGCGAGCTGCAGTCCCGGGGCCGCAGAGTCCACATGACTGAGCCTCCCAGCTTAGCGCTCATCACTCCCATCACTGACATCCTAAGACCACAGAGTCGGCGGGCCCACATCTCAGCGTGGTGACTGGTGGGGACTTGTGCTCTGTCGGATCGATATGTAATGGTAATGCTGTATTATAATGGTTTCATATTTGCCTTCCATTTCCCAAGACTGAGCTTTATGTACAAAAAAAACATAAAACACACACACACACAAAGAGCTTAAACTTGTTCTCTAGCACCTAGTAGAGACATGAAGTAAATACCCAAAATATACATACGGATTGCTTAAAAATAACTGGAGGGCCTTCCCTGGTGGCCCAGAGGTGAAGAGTCTGCCTGCCCGTGCAGGAGACAGCTCTGATCCCCGGCCTGGGAAGACCCCACAGGCCTGGGAGCAACTACACTTGGGAGCCAGAACTGCTGAAGCTCACACACCCCAGAGCCTGCGCTTCGCAACAGGAGAAGACACCGCAGTGAGAAATCACAACTAGAGAAAAACCTGCCCTGCAACTAAGACCAGCACAGCCAAAAGTAAATACATAAAATTATATATATATAAAACACTAGCTAGAAGTTCACAGCGATTTTGATGCTGAAAGCAGAGAATGTCAGAAGCTGCTACGCTGTGAAAGCCCCGGGTGGACAGGGATGAGACCGTTACCGAGAACAGATGAGAAATGTCTGGCGGACGCTGTCCGGGTCTCTGACTATGTTTGCAGAGGAGCTAAGGATGCAGCCAAAACCTTGAGCAAGTGTACTTTCTACGCTTTGCTTTCATGAAAAGAGGTAAATTGCTCAAAGTCACACCCAAAGCAAGAATTCGTTCAGCAAAGCAGATCTAGATGTGTTTTCACGTGGCCTGGTGTCCAGACCGTCTGTGTCTGTAGCGTGTTGTGGAAACAGTGTATAGTTACTTCTCAGTCCTTAAGAAGACCTTGACTCTGGTCTCATCAGTTCACTAAGCAGGGATAACGTAATATATGTTTTAAAAGAGCGTGAAGAGCTGAAATGGAAAAATTTTAATGCTTTAAAGAAGAAGATATCTATTTTAAAATCCTGTCATTTTTGAGTACAATGTATTATCTTCGACTAGTTTATCCTGATTCATGTATGTGATCATTTTTTAGATACTCCCTTCCTTTCCCCTTTCTTGGGTAGATATAGAAATGAGCACAAATTATCACTTTCTACAAATCATTTTATTTACACACAAGGTCAATATGCCAGATTTGTTAAGACTTTTCTTTTTTTTTTTTTTTTCCTGTTCTGTGAGCTTGTGGGATCGTAGTTCGCTGACCAGGGATCAAACCTGGGCCCCAGCTATGAGAGCGCTAGAGTCCTAACCACTGGGCCCCCAGGGAATCCCCGAGATCTTTTCTCTACAGTAATTATTCACCACACACTATCAAAAAAGCCCCCTTTAGAAGAACCTCAGGGAGCAGAATGGTGCATACTCTGCCTTCACACATTACATCTTGTGTCTACGTTTGCAAGCTGTGGAGTACATCTGATTAATGCATCTTTGCTTGGTCGCCAGACAGAATTATTAGTATAAACTCAGCCTGTGTCCTGTTAGGTTATGTCCAGCCTAAGTTACGGGGGGTCAGTGACTTTTCAGGCAGGCAGACCGGGGGGCAAAGATGAGCCCAACAGCAGACAGCAACAAGGCCCACACCTGCGCTGGGAGTCCTATATCCTTAAGCAGATCGCGTCTACAGTCTGACAGGGGGTGAGTGTTCAGCTGTTTGCACTTAGGGCTTGGCCAGTTCTAGAAGCTAGTCATCACCTTGTGTTTTGACAGAAGAGTGGAAGAAGAAAACGGTACCCGCGACGTGGGTGAGGGGCGGGACCACACACACACTCAGCAAAGCTTCGTTTCTCGACCGTCTGCCCCAGCGAGGAGCGTGGGGTGCACGGATGTGAACGAGGCATCCTTCTGCCGTCCAGTGGCCTGCAGCCTAGGAAGACACACAGGAGCAGCGTCCTTATAGGAACCTTGATCTCCGTTCAGAGAGCAGCAGGCGCCCGAAGGAGGGGATGGCCGCTTGCAGAGACACAACGCCTTTCTTCGGGGTGATGGCTGAGCTGAGCCTTGAAGTAGGGATTTGTCCTCCTGGGGAGGAGAGACCCGTCCAGGCGGAGACCAGCCTCCACAGCGGCATAGGGGGGAACCACCTCAGTGTTTGGGGCCCAGGCTGAGCCAGCCTGGAGCACAGGGTGCCGGAAACAGGGCGGCCAGGAAGACAGGCAGGGAGGGGAGGACTGGGCAGAGGTGTGGCTGAAAGCCAGGCACGCCTTCGGGAGATGGACAGACCCGAGACGTCTGGGGGCTCCTGTCTGAGGGTGGCCAGGTGGCGGGAGGGCTGTTCCAAGGTTCTGATCTCTGCAGGAGCTCCTTCACCCCACTGCGGGCTCGGCACTGGACCTGCTAGGACCTGCAGGACGAGCTGGGGAGGACAGCCAGGGAAGAAAGGAGGCAGAGATGGGTCAGAGTCTGGAGGAACAGAGAGGTGAGGTGCGCTGAAGTCCACGGAGGCCCAGGACTGGGCTGGAGGGAAGCCCAGCAGTTGTCTGGAATCAGCCACAGACAAGACTACAGCTTCTTTGATGCCCGGGACTTGGAGCCAGAACTTCTGTCAACCGCCTGTATTCCCACTCGGCAATTGTCAGACATTTCACGCCCTTGAGTTTCCCTCCAAAATCAAGCAGAGTCAAGTGCTAACCAAGGGAACTTGGTTTTTTCAGCTCTTTTGATTTTTCCCGGTCATCTGTTTTGAAAAGCACGCAGAATGGAGGCCCGTGGTTGTTATCTTTGCAAGAAAAGCTGGTGACGGACGGGCAGGGGTCAGCGGGTGAGCAGGACGCCGCACAGACGGAGCGACACTGCCCGGGTGGTGAGCGGGACGCTCCTGGGCGCGGCCGGGGAGTTTGTGAAGGCAGCTGACCCTGCCTCTCACCCTGTGCTGAAGGGCTTTTTTTTTTTTTTTCCTGAAAATGCCCATTAGAGCCCTGCATTAACTAACAGGGGATGAGAAGTGAGGTCGTGTCTGCGAGGGGCTCAGGCTTCACATCTGGAACTCCTAAATGAGAGCAGAACAAAAGCAGAGCTCTTCCCTGGCGGCTCAGTGGCAAAGAATCCGTCTGCCAGTGTTGGGCGGGGGGTGGGGGTGCGGACACAGGATTGATTCCTGACCCGGGAAGATGCCATGAGCCACGGGGCAACTAAGCCCGCAGGCCACAGCTACTGAAGCCCGAACGCCCTAGAGCTGTGCCCTGAGCCAAGAGACGCCACCGCGATGAGGAGCCCGTGGACACCACTGGAGAAAAGCCCTGCACGGCAGCAAAGACCCAGCACAGCCATAAATAAATAAATACGATTAAAAAGGGAGAGCAGACGGCCTGGGTAGAGTGACACCGCCCCGGGCACTGTAGTCTCAGGAAGGGACCGCGCCCCACGCTGAGTCAGAGCAGCCCCTCCGCCCCGACCCGGGGCGGCCTCACTCCTGGATGCCCCCACCCCCCCAACAGGATCCTCCGGCCTGTCTCCCGTGGGGCCACGTGACAGCTCCCACCCCCGAAACACTTGGCCTGGTGCACCGTGCCAGGGAGCCTGCCTCCCTGCCCGGAGGTTCAGCTTATCGCTCAGCCCTTCAGCCTCCCATCGCCTCCATCCAACCTCGGAGGAAGCAAGATTCGCCCCTTCAGTCAGTAAGCCCTTAATCACAGACACGCAGATAGTTAAGTTGAGAGCAAGCAAACTGAAGACTTCAGTAGCTCCTGTGAACGCTGGCTTACTAACACAGCGTCTGGGACACGGAGGAGGAGGGATGACCATCCCCCTGACCGGCTACGTGCTGGCCGCTTGCTCACACGGGTGCGTGGGAAGAAATCAAACTCCTATCCTGCTGGTGATACTTGGGTTTGCAACACATGTCTGCTCCTCCTCACCACTCTCCTCCTTCACCTATAAGTTAATCTTTGCAACGCTTTACGAAACTGAAATTATCATCCAAAACTTACAGATGAGAAAATTGAGACTTAGAGAAATTACATTGCCCAAAGCTGTCCTGGTGGCTTAGACAGTAAACAATCTGTCTGCCATGGGGGAGACCTGGGTTCCGTCCCTGGGTGGGGAAGATCCCCTGGAGGAGGGTATGACAACCCACTCCAGGATTCTTGTCTGGAGAATCCCATGGACAGAGGAGCCTGGCGGGCTACGGTCCACGGGGGTCGCAAAGAGTAAGACACGACTGAGCAACCAAGGCTTTCACTTTCATTTTCTGTTTTCAAAAGCCCAGATTTTTTCCAAGGTCCATGGGAGCCGGCAGCAGTGAATGTATTTATTAAAGCTTGCCAAGGGACTTCCTTGGAGGCCTGGAGGCTAAGACTCCTAGCTCCCAATGCAGGAGACATGGGTTCAATGCTTGATCCGGGAACATGATCTCACATGCTACACCTGAGACCTAAAACAACCAAATAAATAAATACTTTTTTAAAAAGAAAAAGAAAGAGCTTGTTCAGCCATGGAAGCAACTCTGGGAGCTTGTCAGAAGAGCTCCAGAATCACCCCTCCTCTGCGGCCGAGCCCCGAGTGGGGCAGGATAAGCCTCCTGACGGCAGCCTGCAGGGCAGGGTCACAGGAGCCACCCCCGCGCCGCGATCCAGGCCGCTCGGACAGCAGGTCCTAGCGGAAGTCAGGGGAGGACCACGCCCTGCCGTCCCCAGCCCCCGGCCCAGGCTCTGTGTGGGGGGACATTGCAGCTCCGAACAGGGAAAGACCAACAGGCCAAACACACGAGGGGCAGGTCTTCATCTTGGTAGAAATAAAGGAGGGGAGAGAGGCACCCTCTTCTGTAACCGGCCCCCTCCCAGCCCACCCCAGCCCAGAAGAACTAAGGTTGGTACACTGCGCCGGAGGTCCGCTGACGTAGGACTCGCAAAGAGAGCTTCTGTGCGCCTGTTTCTGACCTCAGGAAGTCAGGCTCTGGTGGCACAGAAGTGAGAGATCCGGGGCGGCTCACTGACATTCTAAAGACGCTCTGATCCCATTGCAGGGTCAAAAGGCTTCTCTCCTAGTGCCGGCGCCGACTTATTAATAAAGACCACACTTTCGTGGGATGGTTTATCTAACCAGCCTCCACTTTCAGGTTAAGCTCATTAAGTCGCTGGCACTAGAGGGCCACTGAGAGCATGCTTGGTGGTGGAATTACATCCAGGGGAGACGGGGGGTGCGTTCGGGGGCCGACGGTCAGAAACAAAGGCAGAGCGCGCGTTGCCCGAGTGGAGCCTGTCAACTCTCTGCCAGCCGAGCAGAAGGCACAGCTACGTAAAAGGGCTGAGCGGCACCATTAAAGGCACTTAGCGACAGGGGGAGGAAAGTGACAGCACTCTAATTATCCCAGCGACCTCCAGCATAAGCCCCGTGCTTCTTGCACGTGATGCTGGGGGAGCTCCCCTGATGGGCTTTATGTGAATTTCTGATCACATCCAGGGCGCGGGCTGCTGGCTGTGCCAGGCTGATGGCCAGCGGCTTGCATGCCCTCCGCGCGCCTCCACTGACCGGTCATCCCCAGTGCTCGTATTAACAACAGAAGCCAGCCCGCTCACCGCTCTCCCCATCTCAGGGAGCAGGGAGCTCATCTTACCTGATGGGTGGCTCCAGGGTCAGCGGCTATGGACAAAGCCTCTTCCTTAAGGCCGTCCTGCCCCTCAGACAGAGACTCCCCGATCTGTTGGACGAAGCAGCCTCTGGCCACCCCAGCGCCAGGGGGGAAGTGGGTCTGCGAGCGTCAGACAGCACAGTTGACTGAGGCCAGCGTGGCCCCTCCTTGGAAGTGCAGCCACTCAGACTTGGCACGGTAATGGGCTAAATTATTTATCCAGGCGGAGAAGAGAGAAAGCGCTAAGAGCTTCCTGTGTTTACAGCCTTCATCCCTGGATGTGTCCTGAGACAGGAAACGGGCTGGGCTCCATCAGCAAAAGGGGGGAAGAAAAGGCTTCCTCCCGCACTCTCCTCCATCGCCTCTATTCTGGGTGGGCTCAACCCGGGTGAGAACCGCCATTCCCTCAGTCCTTTCACGTTCACTCAGGGCCGAGCATCACGCATGTAACACAAGGACAGCTGTGAGAGCTGGCCCATAAGCAAGGCTGAGCACCCGAGAACTGATGCTTTCACACTGTGGCGCTGGAGAAGACTCCTGAGAGTCCCTTGGACTGCGAGGAGATCCAACCAGTCCATCCTAAAGGAGATCAGTCCTGGGTGTTCATTGGACGGACTGATGTTGAAGCT
The DNA here is from genome assembly GCF_019320065.1 of Cervus canadensis. Taxonomy (NCBI): domain Eukaryota; kingdom Metazoa; phylum Chordata; class Mammalia; order Artiodactyla; family Cervidae; genus Cervus; species Cervus canadensis. Next base: position 1,135,181 of record NC_057407.1, read on the forward strand.
GAAACTCCAATACTTTGGCCACCTGATGCGAAGAGTTGACTCACTGGAAAAGACCCTGATGCTGGGAGGGATTGGGGGCAGGAGGAGAAGGGGACGACAGAGGATGAGATGGCTGGATGGCATCATTGACTCAATGGACATGAGTTTGAGTAAACTCCGGGAGTTGGTGACGGACAGGGAGGCCTGGCGTGCTGCGATTCATGGGGTCACAAAGAGTCGGACACGACTGAGCGACTGAACAGCAACAGAGGAAGGAAGACTGAGAACCGCCTGGCGGCGGGTGGAAGGGTCACCGGCAGCACACGGATGGGCGCAGGGTTAAACGACAGAAGGAACGCCACGAGGCGTCCTGGTATTAGTCCCTAAGAGACACGACGCGCTGGGCAAAGCCTGTGAGAGCCGAGGGGTCTCGACGCCGGCCTCGCTGTTGCTGTGAACACCAGAGCCGAGCCCCACCCACACCCACTGCCGTGACCCTTCCCCGACCCTCTGGGGTAGCCGGGGCTGGCACCGTCCCGACTCTGACGGGCCATGCAGAGCAGGTTGTCCGATCCGGTCTGCGTGCAGTGAGGTCACCGATGAGACAACTGCCTTCCCCTCCGGGGGCTTCACCTGCTTCCCCGGAGCCGCGCTTCAGACAAGGAGAGACAGCCCCGACGTTTACAGCCTTTCATGGTGGGGCAAGCTCCTGTTTCTTATTACGGTGGACTGGAAGTCCTTATGCCATCACCGCCCCGGTGGAGGGCGGGACTTAGAGCCATAATTGAGTACACGGTGTTTCTGTTAACCTGCTGCAGTCTCTGGACTTCCGAGCGTAAGCGTGTCTCCTCTAAGGTGCCTGTCACGATGTCTGCTCTCTGTTTCTCTGTCCATGTGGCTTTCCGCCCCGTTAACTTCCTAACGGCAGGAAACACGCCTCACTCTTTTCTCTGCTCATCATGAGCATGCTGCCCGCTGTGTAACAGGCCGTCAGAGAGCGCCTGCTGAATGAACGGCGTCGCTGAAAACGGAAGACTCGCAGGCATTTGGGTTTGGGGCCTCCCTTTGAACCCTAAAGCTACAATTTACCAAAGGCTGGCCCGCCCTCAGGGGGGAAGATTCCTGCCCCTGGAGAAGAGAGGGAGCGGGGACCGGTGGTTAGGACTCTGCCCTCGCATTGCACCGGGGACAGGTTTGACGCTTCATCAGGCAGGTAAGATCCCGCAAGCTAGTAGTCAGTGCCGCCAGAAATAAATAAAAGCAGGAGGCGAGGGGGAGATGGGCTGGCGACAATGGGAGGGGAAAGGACATTTGCTCGAGAGCCGGGTCCCTGGAATCCTAACGACCACAGGACGGCGGGCGGACGGCGGAACTGGGTCACGCTCACACTCAGACCGCAAAGTCCTCCTCTCAAGGGAGGCCCCTGAGCCAGCCAGTGTGCTTGCATTACCATAGGTAAAGTAGGTAGCCAACGGGAGTTTGCTCTGTGGCTCGGGAAATTCAGGGGCTCTGTAACGGCCTGGAGGGGTGAGATGGCAAGGGAGACGGGGGGGAGGTTCAAAAGGGAGGGGACGTGCGTATACGGGTGGCTGATTCAGCTTGAGCTTTGACAGAAAACAGCAAAATTATGCAAAGCAATTATCCTTCAATTAAAAAAACTAATAATTAATTTAAAAAAAGAAAGGAAGCACCCCAGGAGAAGCACCAGGTGCCCGAGAACGCCCAGGCCGTGAGCCTGGGGTGCGGGCCGGGCGGGCCAGGGCATGCCCGCGGGGACGCCCCACCCCAGTCACTCTGTCGTGTGTCCCCCTCCGCAGGTGGGATCGGCTGCGTTGGCCGGGACAAGGGCCAGGTCCGGAAGTGCCTGGACGCGGTGGAGATCTACAACCCAGACGGGGACTTCTGGAGAGAGGGGCCCCCCATGCCCACGCCCCTGCTCTCTCTGCGCTCCAACTCCACCAGCGCGGGCACCGTGGATGGGAAGCTCTACGTCTGCGGGGGCTTCCACGGAGCAGGTACCCACTGGGCTGGAAATGCCGCGACACCGCCCTTAACCGACCCAACCGACAATCCCTGGGGGGGGTGGGCTGAAAGGCTGCTGCAGAGCGGTGAAAGACGCTGGAATTTTTGGCCTCCGGAGGAGGGAAATTCAATCCAGGGCCAGTGACACAGCTTGATCGCTCAGAGCTTTTGTGTGATAGTTTTATTAAAGTATAAAAGAGATAGAGAAAGCTTCTGACGCAGACATCAGACGGGGGCAGAAAGAGTGCCCCCCTGCTAGTCTTTGGCCAGATAGATGTTATATAGCTACCAGCAGGCTGCTAATTAGAGAAAGGTGATGTCTCAAAACTCAGAGAGAGGCACCAGGCCCCTCCCCCACAACATGCATTTTGAGATAAGCTTGGTACCAGGTGAGTCAGCCCAGGCCATCAAATGATTGACATGAAATCTTGAAGAAAAGCAGATTCCCAAGCAAACGTACAGTTTCATTAACATAGATTAGGAGAACAACGTATGAATGAAACATACTGGTTTGTCAAGTCGGTTCTGAGTCTTAGGCGGAACTGACTTGAAGACAGTCTAGGGTAAACGCATAGCACGTTAACATAGCTTAAGACAAACACGTCCATAAGAAAACCACATCAGCTAGCTCAAGGTTTGAGCAAAGTTAAGTTCAGGTGGAGCCAGGTGTCGTCATGGCAACACAGAATGTTAAGAGAAACCTCTTGTTAAATTTGTATAGAGAAGGGGAAAAAATCTTAACCCTTATAGTTTGTTTCCTCCTGCCGCTTAAGAGAGAGAGAAAAAATGTCTGACACTTGCAGCCTATTCCCCCGTTTGGAGACCCCTGGCCTTCCTGCCTCTTACCCTCTCAGGAGACTGACTCAAAGTCGGTGACCTCGAGCGACCTGCCAACCTCTGACCTTGGGTCTTCACACCCTCGGAGTGGGGGCTGCTCCCTCCTCGGTGGGTGGCAGGGATGTGTCTGGCACATGGCGGACACGTGATGAGTAGGAGTTGAACACGAGGAGAGGAGGAATGGGGGGGGAGGCTGATGCCCGACCGTAGAACTTACACACGTGAGGAGCACACGGGAACAGGAGTAACCGGAGTGCTGGGCGCCAGCCGCGCCTTTATCGGTCTTTATAAAAATCCTGTCCTCCGAAAACTCCTATTCCTGCACTGCTGCCACTCGAGACGGATTGCTTGAAAGCAGTTCTAAGAGAATACGTGATCCACGCATTCATCACCAAACTCAGGTTCCATAAATCTAACTGCTTCCGTTGTTGCCATCTGCAGTATGGATTTATAATTTTTAATGCAACAGGGAGAATCTTAAATATGCATAAATCTAATAAGCAGCTGTCTCCAAAGTTTGATTAGTTGCCCTGGTAACTAAGGTGGAAAGCACTTACACTAAAAATGACCAGATGTTTCATTCTAACCTCCCTAATGGACGCTCGAGGCCAGGACCGGTCCAGGAAAAACACGCCTCAGGAGCACTTACAACTTTGGATGCACGCCAGATAAAAATGGCACAGCCCCTGAAGAAAGCCAAGCCTGGGATACGCCTGCCTTCGTGTTGAAAGCACATAAATATGTTTAAGTTAAAGAATCAAGTTTTCATTAGGAACTAAGAGGCTTTGGAGCTGTGTGAACCCGATACAATGAGTGTGCCTTATTAGGCTCCTGATTCAGACAAATCTTCTGCAGAAAGATATTTTTTCAGATACTCTGGGGAATTTGAACGTGGACTGGAGTGTTAGATGGACTGGGGTATTAATAGCATCTAATGCAAGATGGTGTTGAGGAGTTGGTAGTTCTGTTCGGTCGTGATAATGTGTGTTGTAGGGGCTTTCCTGGTGGTGCAGACGGTAAAGAGTCTGCCCACAGTGCGGGAGACCCAAGTTCGGTCCCCAGGAGGAGGGCGTGGCAACCCACTCCAGTACTCTTGCCTGGGAGATTCCACGAACAGAGAAGCCTGGTGGGATATAGTCCAGGGGTTGGCAAAGAGCTGGACACAACCGAGGGACTAACACTTTCACTTTTTTCACTGTCATTTTACATAAGAGAGGAAGAAAAAGGAAAAACGTTAGAATGATTAGAGACTGTGTAGAAGTTTTTAGAGATGAAAGTGATATGCTGTCTGAAATTTGTGTTACTCTACCCTAGCAAATACTTTTTTTAATTGAATGGGGGCTGGGTGCTGGGGGCGGCAGGAATAGATTTCACAGCCTTGGTGAAGTGCTGGTCGTGATTACAGCTGGGTAACAGCTCCAGGGGCTTTACTTACTGCTTTTTTGTTTTCATTTTGGCCACGTGGATTGTGGGATCTTAGTTCCCCCACCAGGAGTCAAACCTGGGCCCCTGGTGGTGAGAGCACTGATCTCTAACCACTGGACTGCCAAAAGCCCTTATTTACTAGTTTTTGTATGCTTGAAAGTCCCCGTAATAAGAAGCCTCAATTTTCCTCTATTTGTTCTTCATAGAATTTTCCAAAATGTATTTGTAATGGCTCTAGTAGCTTTTATTAGTACACTCTGGTCACCTGATGCGAAGAGCTGACTCCTTGGAAAAGACTCTGATGCTGGGAAAGATTGAGGGCAGGAGAAGGGGACGACAGAGGATGAGATGGGTGGATGGCATCACTGGCTCAATGGACATGAGTTTGAGCAAGCTCTGGGAGATGGTGATGGACAGGGAAGCCTGGCGTGCTGCAGTCCATGGAGTCGCAGAGTCAGACAAGACTTATCGGCTGAACAACAAAATCTCTTTTATATTAAACATCAGACACTCACATAAAGGTGGCATGTGTCACAGCAGCAAGAACCCTGGCCGGGCAAGGAGCTCTTGTCGGGATCCTCACTGGGGCCACGAGTGTAAGGAGGCCTGGCAGGGGCAGAGAGAGCCAGGCGCCCCATCCCCGCCCCCCAACCCCCGCCTCCAGGGCTCCCTCCAGCAGTGAGCTCAGCACTAACCGGGCAACAGGAAGAGGAAGAGGAAACCACAGAAGCCCTGCTGGTCACGGCCCTGCCCTCTGTCCTCTGGCTGCAGGCTTTCTCTGCACCCGAAAAGATGGGCAGACAAGGCGCAGGGCAGCCTGGGGACCTCCGGAGCAGTGGCTGGTAACCAGTGTCTAAGGATCCAGAAGATACACTGCTTCATCTCATTCCTTGTCTTATCTTCCTTTGTATCATATTGAGTTAGAGAACTGATATCCTGTTTTTCAAGACTGTCTGAGCCAACTTCTTCTCCTGGAACAGTAATGGACTAATAATGCTTCCAGCCAGAGGGAAATGGATTTACCATACAAGCTCTCAAAGTCCATTTTAATTATTTGCTTCGAAGACAGTAGACTGTCCGAGACTGGCTGAGTGAGTTGTCACAGGGGTTTATGGAAAACAGAACAAGTGCATTAATACAGTAGCATGCTCATGATGAACTGGGGATCTCAGGATCGGACCTGAAAAGAAGCACTGAATTTTCTCTTCTTATGCAACACAAGCCTACGCATCCCACTTATTTACTCAGAAAACCACAGTCAAGAAATTTCTCTGGCTTTTCCGGTGGCTCAGTGGTACAGAACCCGCCTGCCTTGCCGGAGACACAGACAGAGAAGAGTGGCAGGCTGCAGTCTATGGGCTTGCAGGGGTCAGACATGACTGAGCAGCTGGGCTCAGCTCGATGGATACCAAAGCACATAATAAATACAGCGATACAGTTTTGGATAAAATGGTAGGTGGAACACCTCTGTTTTCTCCCAGACTCCCTGAAAAGGACAGTACGAGGAATGGACACAGTCAGACAAAGAGGAGGGGACAGCGGACAGCGGCGACACAGTGCGGGAAGCACAGAGGGTGGGTGAGTGGCCGCCCCGACGAGAGCTCGGAGCTCACTTGGCAGCAGAAGGAAGCGCAGACCACAGACCCCGGGAGGGACCAGCGGCCGCAGGAGGGGAGAGGGGTGATGCTGAACACACGGGGACAGAGGCAGGAAGGGGACCCCAACTCCTGCCCTCCCACACCGAGACACAGCCCCTCCTGCACCCCAGCAAAGACAGAAGCCGAGGACGGGGCAGGGGGGTGGGGGAGGTGATCCGTGATAAAAACAGGGAGCTTAAGAGAACAGCTACATCCCGAACCTCGAGAGCATCAGCTTTCTTTCTTCTCTGGCTCCCAGACGTGGGCCATACCCTCTAGGCAGGAGACTGGATGATTCTCCCCTGGGGATCGGCCAGCACCCCCCGCCCCAGAAAGGAAAAGCAAGTTCACCCCCTAAAGAACCTCACAGAAAAGGCTTCCGTGGTGTCCCTCTGTTAGAGATGAGCAAACAGCTGGGAATGATCAGACCTCTGCGGAAAGTGTGTACATAACAGGGAGAAATCAAAACACAGAGACGAAGAAACAGGCTGGAGGAGACAGGCTATGCCAGGAGGGGACGCGTCCTTGGAGAGAAGGGAGAGAACGTGCGTTGGTGCCAAAGGGTTCCGGGAGGTTGAGAACACAATAGGAAAGAAATCCAGAGCAGAAAACCTGGGGTGCAAGGTGGAAGGGACACCTAGCAACGAGGGACAGAGAGAGTACGTCTGCGACGCTCAGCATGTGAATAACAGGCGTTTCAGTTAAAAAAAAAAAAAAAATGAAGAGAAACAGCGATTGGACGAAACACCCCTGCCGTGAATGAGGAGAGTTTCCTTGAACTGAAGTCCCTGCTGAAAGGAATCGGCCATCCCAGCAGAGCGGGAGAAAACGGACGTGAAGTGAAGCACCTCCCCGCGACGACTCGGGACGCCGGGGACGCAGGAGGGTCCTGAGAGTCCCGGAGAGAAAGGGCTTGCCTCGGAGAAAGGGTTGGGAATCAGAGGAGCCGCGCTTAGGAAACAGGACGCTGGGAGCCAGAAGAAAGGGGGGCCAGTGCCTTCAAACGCCTATCGGACAGTCGCCTCCCTGCGCCGCCCATCCCTGCCGAACCGCCAGATGGGGGGCGCGTTTTCAGATGTGAGACACACTGTGTCTCCCAAAACCTGTCTCCCCCGTTCCCTTTCGTTGGGTTTTCCTTCACCAAAAACAGCGTCCAAGCCAAGTAAGAGTAGGAAGTGGGGGTCCGGTGGCTAAGACTCCGAGCTCCCAGTGCAGGGGGCCCAGGTCCGATCCCTTGTCCGGGAACTAGACCCTGCAAGCTGCAGTGGAGACTGAGGATCCTACGGGCCACACACAGCTAAGACCCAGCGCAGCCAAACCAATACATAGAAATAAATATTTTTTAAAGAAGCGTAGCTGGGGGCCAGGAGACTGTTAAACACTGCAGGGGCGGCCAGTCGCGCGTACTGGCCGTTATGAGAGCTCCCGGGCGCTGAGCTTGGGGCTCCCCTCCTCCAGAGCCGCCCGGGCTCAGGTGCCACGGGCGCGCTCCGTGCTGCCGTGGGGCTGGGGGCTCCAGTTACTGGCAGCTTTAAAATGCGGGCGCACGGGGTCCTTCCTCCAGACCCAGGAGTTTCGGGCCATCTGCTGGTATCCGTGGAGCTGCAGCAAGCTCACCGGCAGAGTCTCAGACTCTTCACAGTTCTTGCCCGGAGTCCTGGGACTCACCAGGGTAAAAGACAGACTCACAACCCCTGTCGTCCACCTCCAGCACAGACTGAGGAAGCCAAGGTTACATTTCAGAAGGATCAGCGCTCATGACACCAACGCTTCACAAACTCACAGGATACAGGAGAGGAGGGAACGTTTCCAGCTCTTCTGATGAGGCCAGTATCTCCCTGATACCAAAACTGGACAGACATTGCAAGAAAACTGCAGGCCAGTATCCCTGAATGAATACGGATGCCAAAATTCTCAGTAAAAGACCGGCAAGCTAAGTGCAGCAGTGTGGAGAAAGTTATTTATGCACCACAACCAAGCAGGGTTCATCCCAGGCCCGAAAAGTTGGTTCACAAGATTAATCAATGTGACATACTATCAGTATATCTGCAGAATAAAGGACAAAATCAGGTTGATCATCTCAACAGACGCAGAAAAAATAATTTGACAAAATCCAACACCTTCCGTGGTATAAACACCCAAAACAGGGGGACAGAAGTGGACTTGCACAACCCAATAAAGGGCGTCTATGAAAACCCACGGGTAGCATCAGACTTACTGTTAGACTAACAGCTCCCCTCCAAGATCAGTAACAAGACAAGATGCCCCCCGCCCCCGTCACTTCTAGTCAACATTGTACTAATCAGGGCAGTCAGGAAAGAAAAATAATAATAAAAGGCATCCAGATTGGCGAGGAATAGGTAACTGCCTAGGACATGACATTTTATTTGGAAAACCTGAAGGGACCCACCAGAAAAGCTCCGAGAGGGACTTCGCCGGCGCTCCCTCGCTTGGGACTCACCTCGTGGAGCAGGAGACGCGGGCCCAGCCCCTGGTCGTCGGGGAGCTAAGATCCCACACGCAACGGGGCAACTTGAGCCCGCACGCCACCACTACGCAGAAGCCAGCCTGCCGCAGAGAGGGCCCGGGCGCTGCAGCTGAGAACAGATGCGGGAAAACAGGTAAATGTTCACAGAAGAAAAACGCCACCAGAGCTAACATGAGCTCATCAAGGCTGCAGGGCACCAGACGGACGCACAGAAGTCAGCTGTGTCTCCGCTCGCTCACAGCGACTTCTCCAAAACTAACGTGGAGAGAGCAGCCCCAGGACGGCCCTGGGGCCGAGCTCAGTCCCACACGCTGCAACCAGAGGTCCCGAGTGCTGCAACTAAGCACGGCCAAATAATTACTAAATAAATGGATTTTCAAAAAGAAAAAATTCCGTTTATAGTAGTATCAGAAATACTAAGGGCCTTCTCTCATGGCTCAGACGGTAGCGAATCTGCCTGCAGTACAGGAGACTAGGGTTTGATCCCTGGGTTAGGACGATACCCCGGAGAGGTGAATGGCCACCCACTCCAGTATTCTTGCCTGGAAAGTCCCATGGACAGATGAGCCTGGTGGGCTTCGGTCCCGGGGTTTGCAGAGTAACACACACACACACAATGTGACCCCAAAAACCGCAGGACTGGTACAGTGAAAACTGCACATCATTAAAGACATTGAAAACCCAAATAAACAGTAAGACATGGCACAGAAAAATTAACAAACTGATCCTAAAGTTTATATGGAGATGCAAGAGACCCAGAACACTCAAAACAATCTTGTAAAAGAACAAAGTTAGAAGATTCATACTTCCTAATTTCAAAACCTCCTTCACAGATATAATAATCAATGACTGTCTAGTAGGGATGCCATGATAGACATGGAGATCAATGGAATATATTTGAGAGTCCAGAAATGATACCTTATTTAATGGTCAGTTGATTTTCAATAAGAGTGCTAGAAAATTCAATGGGGAAAGGACCCCCTTTTCAGCAAATGGTGCAGGAATAATTGGATATCCACGTGCAATACTTGGATATGCATTCACGTGCAAATGAGTGAAGTTTGGACCTCACACAGGCACAAAAATGAACTCAAAATGGATCAAAAACGTAATCCCAAGAGGTAAAACTATACACTTTCAGAAGAAAACATAGGTGTAAATCTTTGTGATCCTGAATTAGGTGATGGTTTCTTATATAAACGTAAAGCCCAACTAAGAAAAACACAGATACGTTGTACATCAAATTTTAACTTCTGTGCTCCAAAGGGCAATGTCAAGAGAGTGAAAGTACAGCCCACAGGACGGGAGAAAACATCACACATCTAATAAGAAACTCGAATCCTGTGTCTATTAAAAGAAGTCTTACAACTTAATAATACAAAGAAAACTATTGGTAACACTCTTTAAAAACTGCCGAAGGACCTGAATAGACACACATCCAATGAATATAAAGAAATGGCCAAGGGGTCACACGACCAGCCGCTGGGGAAATGCAAATCAAAACCAGAGTGAGACAGTCCTTTACGCCCACGAGGGTGACTGTGAGGAAAGGAACAGACAATAGCAAGTGCTGACAGGACTGGAGAAGCTGGGCCCTCATCCACGGCTGGTGGGAATGTAGAGCGGAGCGGCTGCCGCGGAATCTGAAACCTGAGGTTTCTGGAGTCACATCGTGTGTGTGCGTTACTCATTGTAACACCAGGGACAGCAGCAGTTCCCCTCCTCCGAAGCACATACCCCAGAGAAATGAAAATATCTGTCCACACAGAAGCAGTACAGGACTGTTCAGAGCAGCAGTATTTCTAACAGGAAAAAGGAGGAACAATCCAAGTATCTGTCAACTAATGAACGGATAAATAAAACACGGTCCACCCGTGCAATGGAGTGGTACGTGTCGATAAAGGGATGAGGGCTGACCCAGGTCACAGCATAAACGAACCTTGAAAACGTTGTGCTCGGGGAAAGATGGCAGTCACAGAAGGCCCCAAATGAGTCCATTCATACAAAATGTCCAGAAGAGGCAAGTGTGTGGAGATGGGGTGTCAGGGGCGGGGCAAGTGTGAGCAGGAACTTAGCGCTGATGGGGACAGGGTTGCTTTCTGGGGATGACGAGAGTGTTCTCAAGCCAGGTGGTGGTGGTGGTTGAGACAGTTCTGTGAATATACGAAAAACCACTGAATTGTTCACTTAAAAAAAGACAACAGCAATGTCAGAGTTGGACTATAGAGAAGGCTGAGTGCCAAAGAATCGATGCTTCTGAGCTGTGGTGTTGGAGAAGACTCTTGAGAGTCCCTTGGACTGCAAGGAGATCCAACCAGTCCATCCTAAAGGAGATCAGTCCTGGTGTTCATTGGAAGGACTGATGCTGAAGCTGAAACTCCAATCCTTTGGCCACCTCATGCGAAGAGCTGACTCATTGGAAAAGACCCTGATGCTGGGAAAGATTGAGGGCAGGAGGAGAAGGGGACGACAGAGGATGGGATGGTTGGATGTCATCACTGACTCAATGGACATAAGTCTGAGCAAGCTCTGGGAGTTGGTGATGGACAGGGAGGCCTGGCGTGCTGCGGTTCATGGGGTCGCAAAGAGTCAGACATGACTGAGCAAGTGAACTGAACTGAACTGAATGTTTAAGAGCTAGAGAAAAATAAGAGATAACATATGAGGAAAAATTATTAGAATGACTGTAGGTTTCTCCAACCAAAGAGACCGGAAGCCAATGGAGTGGAATCTAAGCACAGAAGACGCACACGAATGCACACAGCCAGCCATCTGAACTACAAATCCAGCACATACACCCTCCAGAATCGAGGGCAAAATGACCACCACACTGTCTCAGGCGGAGGAAAGCTAAGAGAATGCACTGCCAGCAGACCTGCTTTAAAGAGAGAGAGAGGAGGAAACCTCTCTAGACGAAGGGCAACGGTATCGCTGAGACGATGTCCTAGAGGAGAAGGAGAAACAGGAAAACGGTGAAGACCCGGCTAAAGGTGATGGACGAGGTTTCCCGCTCTCGTTCTCGCGCACGTGGACGGCAGCCGACAGGAAGGAAAACGAGCGTTGTCTGATCGTGTCCTCAGAGCGGTCAGTGTCACACCGAGAGGCCGTCTCCTGAGGCGACAGTTAAGTGGAAAGGGGTCGGTAGGCTGAGGGTCTAGATGCAGAGAGGGGAGCTCCCGCCTCCACCTACGGGATGAGGCATAAATGCAAACAGTCTGTTCAAAGGTGCTGCAATCCTTAGAACAACTACTGAAAAATAGCTGTACAGAGAAGTATGCTTAATAAAAAAAATTAGAAAAAAAAGCATGCTTAAAAGCTCAAGATAAATTAAACTGGGATATTTAAAATATTCAAGCAGTCCAGGGACTTCCCTGGTGGTCCAGTGGCTGAGAATCTGCTTTCCAGCGCAGGGGACTTGGGTTGGATCCCTAATGGGGGAACCAAGATCCCATATGCCTCAGAGCAGCTAAGCCCATGAGCTGCAACTACTGAGCCCGCTGGTCTAGAGTCTGTGGTCCAAAAGAGGGTGACTAGACAAGCCCCCGTACCGCAATAGAGACCCAGGGAAGCAAAAAAGAGAGAGGGAGAGAGAAAGAAAAATCCAAGTAATCCAAAAACAGGAAGGGGATGCAGAAGTCCACGCTCAGCGGCTCGGGAAGGTCCCCGGAGGAGGAGACAGCAGCCAGGGCTCTTGCCTGGAGAATCCGTGGACAGAGGAGCCTGGCGGGCTACAGACGCTGGGGTCACAAAGGGCCTGCCGTGACTGCACACAAGGGTGAACCTGGGGGGCGTTGTGCTAAGCGGGACAGTCCAGACTGAAAAGCCATCCCCATGTGGTCTCACTGAGACACGGACTCCAAAATAACCAAACTCACAGAGGCAGACAGTAGAGATGGGAGTGCTGGGGACTCGGCGGGCGGTGGGGAGGGGCAGGAGATGGGGAGATGCTGGTCGGAAGGTCCAGACCTCCAGCTCCAAGGTGAGGGCGTTCTGGGATCTAAGGCCTGGCTGGGGACTGCAGCTGACGGTACTGGGAGCCCCTGGCGGTCCAGTGGTCAGGACTGGGCGCTTTCCCAGCTGCGGCCCAGGTTCAATCTCTGGTCAGGGAACTAAGATCCTACAAGCCGTTTGGCCAGGAAAAGAAGAAAGAAAACAACACTGTACTGTGTACCTGAGATTTGCTAAGTGTTCTCAACACACACAGAGGTGTGGGGTGAGGGGTGAATAGCTTGACTGTGGGGCCATTCCACAGTGTCTGTACAACTCAGTCGTGCATGTCTGAATAACGCCTGAATGTGAGGTCTCACACGGCCTTGCTTAGTTCCTTAAATGTCAGGAGCGCTGCGTCTTCCGCAGTGCGATGTTCCTGCTTGGTAGCTGACTTTTGGTGCACGCTGCCTTCCAGAGGAAGCTGTGTAACGTCGGCAACGACCTCTGCGTTCAGTGCCGTCCTTCTCTGTTCCTTTTCAGATCGCCACGAGGTTATCTGCAAGGAGATCCTGGAGCTGGACCCCTGGGAGAACCAGTGGAACGTTGTAGCTGTAGACGTCCTCATGCACGACAGCTATGACGTCTGCCTGGTGGCCAGGATGAACCCCCGTGACCTCATCCCCCCGCCATCGGATCTGGTGGAGGAGGGCGGGGGGTGCTGAGGCCAGCGTCGCCGGGGGGCCTCCCGTGGTGTCTGCGGAGGAGGCACTGAGCGTGGGGGGTCCACATGTGCATCTGTCACCGGGGCCCCGTGCCTGTGCATGCGTAGTGGCCCCCAAGCAGTGCTGGGCACTGCAGGGGATGTAGGGTATGCAGACAGAGGGGACACCGCCTTTGCAATGTCTTCCCCGAGGTCAGAGAATAAGGACGGAGCTGCCCGCTTCAGTCACAGTTGAGCAGCATCGGGAAACAGCCTTCTCCCAAAATATAATTTAGGAATGTTGTTTGAACAGCCCTTGGACACCCTTCTATTTCACTCGTCATCTCTGCTTCTGGAAGCGCACTGCATCCCAGGAGTGCATTCTGCTCACTGTCCTTCACCAATTTCCCAAGGGCTTCACGTGCACAAGACTCTTACTTAAGCAGGAATAGTCAGTGGATCCCCACTAACTTCCCCAGGGGAGACCAGCGTAGACAGAGACAGCTTTGGAGCAGGGCTACGTGACTGGTTGGTGTTCAGTCACTCAGTCGTGTCCGACTCTTTTCGACCCCATGGACTGTGGCACGCCAGGCCTCCCTGTCCATCACCAACTCCCAGAGCTTGCTCAGACTTATGTCCATCGAGTCAGTGATGCCATCCAACCATCTCATCCTCTGTCATCCCCTTCTCCTCCTGCCTTCAATCTTTCCCAGCATCAGGGTCTTTTCCAAGGAGTCAGCTCTTCGCATCAGGTGGCCAAAGTATTGGAGCTTTAGCTTCAGTATCAGTCCTTCCAATGAATATTCAGGGTTGATTTCCTTTGTATTGACTGGTTGGATCTCCTTGCAGTCTGAGGGACTCTCAAGAGTCTTCTCCAACATCACAGTTCAAAAGCATCAGTTCTTTGGTGCTCAGCCTTCTTTATGGTCCAACTCTCACATCCATACATGACTTCTGGGAAAACCATAGCTCTGACTAGATGGACCTAGTCAGGAGACAGGCCCAGGGGCCAGGACATGGGGGTGGCCAAGGACAGGAGGTGGTCCCGTCCCCAGAGCAGCCGAAGCCCCAGAGGAGATGGCCCGATCACAGAAGACCCCAGCGAGCAGAGGGAGAGCAGTTGGTAAAGTGATGTCTCTGCTTTTTAATACACTGTCTAGATTTATCACAACCTTTCTTCCCAGGATCAAGTGTCTTTTAATGTCATGGCCGCGGTCACGGTCTGCAGTGATTTTGGAGCCCAGGACTGGGCGGCCTGTGCCCCATGTCCCCACATTCCAGCTGCTGACCCGGGCAGGAGGGGCCAGTCCGTGGAAGCTGGAGCTAGCTGGAGACTTGCTTCTGTCACCATGAAAGGCCGTCAGACCCAGGGTGGGTTGTCCTCTGTGGGCCAGACTCTCAGAGGGCGAGGTCATACCCGTCTCCTTGCAGGTGTACCCCAGGCAGCCACGGCGGCTCCCAGCACCCATGTGGTCTTCGGGTGTCCAGCCTGGCGATGCCCCTGCTCCACCCACGTGACCAGGGTGGAAGCTGCCAGGTTCCCCTGGATTGGGGGGGTTGGGGTGCCCTGTGGACAGGTCACACACTTTTCTAGAGGTGCCGGGTTTGGCATCCAGGTCCCAGCTCTGCCTCTCAGCATGCTGTGTGGTCCTGGCAGCATTACCTTTCCGAAGCCTTGTTCTCCTCCTGGCAGGAAGGGAAGGAAATGAGGGAGAAAGCGCTGAGCACAGCGCCTGCGAGCTGCATCATAGGCTACACTCTGTGGCTGCTGCTACTTTCATTATCATCGTCGTCAGCATCCCCCAAAGCAGGGTGCCCAGAACACCCTCCTTGGAGGGGAACTTGGGGCTCCAGGGAGGGATGGGCATCAGCTTTGAGATGCTCTAAAGCCCCATCCCCAGGCCCCCTGCCCCTCCAGGTCCAGGTGGAGGGCTGATAACCCAGCCCTGGTGCAGCTCCTCTGGCCCTTATTTGTAACTCTGCCCTCCGGCTGTTTGCTGAAACTCATGTCCATTGAGTCGGTGATGCCATCCAACCATCTCACCCTCTGTCGTCCCCTTCTCCTCCTGCCCTCAATCTTTCCCAGCATCAGGGTCTTTTCCAAGGAGTCAGCTCTTCACATCAGGTAGCCAAAGGATTGGAGCTTCAGCTTCAGCATCAGTCCTTCCAACGAATATTCAGGACTGATTTCCTTTAGGATGGACTGGTTGGATCTAGACGTGACTTTGAGCTCTGGGAGACAGTGGAGGACGGGGGAGCCTGGCGCACTGCGGTCCATGGGGTCGTAGAGAGTGGGACCCGACTTAAGAGACTGAGCAAGCTCCTCTTGTTGGACAGAGTTAGCGATCCGGCCTCAAATGCTTCCGTCTGCCCTGTTCTCACCTGAGTTGAAGGCTGTCCCAGTGTGTGTTGGGGGGGAAGTGGGGAGACTCATAAAACCTGGACCATTGCTGGTTCTCTTCAGTGTGAGACAGGATGGTCTGGGGCTGGGCAGGGGGCACAGGGTGGGACCGGGGGAGTGATCTGGGCGCTGAAGCATCATCGTTCTCACTGACTGACTTTATAGTGAGCAACCGCTTTACAATGAATCATTAAATAAGATCTCACTGATAAAATATTGCTCCCACTTTGTTTCTCCTACTGTGATTTAGGGCAGCTTTCATTTGAGGGGGGGCGGTGCTAGGACTCCCCAGGCGGGAATCAGAGTTAGGGAGGACCGTCTTCCGGGATATCAGGAGACAGGCCCAGGGGCCAGGACATGGGGGTGGCCAAGGACAGGAGGTGGTCCCGTCCCCAGAGCAGCCGAAGCCCCAGAGGAGACGGGCCGATCACAGAAGACCCCAGCGAGCAGAGGGAGAGACAGGCGCTCTCCGGGCTGAGGCCCCAGAGCCGCAGAGACTGCGGGTGCCTGAGATGAGCGGCTGCTGCGGCCAGTGCCCCAAGGCGGGGCGGGGGGCGCAGCCTGGACCCCCGGAGTCTGGGGTCGAGGTCGCGGGGACAGCGAGAGACAGGCCCCCTCGCCTGCGGGGCGACCTCCAGTTGGCTCTAACAAGGGCCCGGGGACTCAAAGGAGGAGGCTGGCACTACCCCCGAGGCGTCCTGCGGTGACTCGCTTCCTGGAGCAAAGTGACCCTAACTGCAGGGGCAGTGGGGGGCGGACAGAAGGGGCTGTCTGTGCCCAGGCCCCGCTCGGGAAGGGCGTGGCGGGCGGGGTGAGGCAGGGGGCCACCCTGGCCGCGCTGGGCGGGCCGACTCCGCGGGCTGTCCGGCCGTTCCCTCCTGGGGTGCCCGCCTGCCCCGCGCCCTCCGGGGCTGGGCTGGCGGGTCCTGGAGCCTCGAGCGGCGGGGACGAGCGGTCCGTGGAGCAGCTGCTCCCCCTGGCGGCGGCACCGGGCAGCGTTCCCACAGCGAGGCCGCAGCCGGAGCCGGGATGCCAGGCAGGACTCGCCCCCTCTCGGAGGGCCGCGGGGCCGCCTGCTGGGGACACCGCCTGGACGGCTGGGCCCAGGAGCAGCTCGGACCCCCAGGGAGACAGCCCGCACCGGGGATGAGAAAAAAAAAAAAAAAAAACCTGGGAGAACAGGGAAAGGGATGAGCAGGCTTCACAGAAAGGGAGCCTGGAGGGGCCAGGAAACCAGGAACAAGAGCTCATCCGCTTGGATTCGGGGAGCAAGTCCACCCGGGAGGAGCGGCCACTTCACGCCGAGCGGGCCAGAGCGCGGGCAACCCCCGGGGGTGCCGGGCTGGCCCCCCGTGGTGGACGTGCAGGCGGGGCCGAGCAGCCCCCATGGGGATCGGCGTGGTGTCACCGGGTGGCCCCCACCCCCGGAGGCAGAGCCCAGTGGCCTGGGCTCACGCTGACAGCAGGGTTTCTGCGATGTGACCATCTGGAAGTGACCCAGCGCCCAGGGGCGACAGGAGAATGCACAAGTGTCCAGGCACGGTCCTGCTTGCAAACACCACAGAAGTGAAGCGGATCAGAGCAGGCACACTGGAGAAGGAAATGGCAACCCACTCCAGTGTTCTTGCCTGGAAAATTCCATGGACGGAGGAGCCTGGCGGGCTACAGTCCATGGGGTCACAAAGAGTCAGTCATGATTGAGTGACTGAGCACCAAGACCTGTTTTCCAGTGTCCTGAATTTTGGGGCCATTCTAAGGGTTTCTTCCTCTGTAACACTCTGTTTTCATTTATCAGCACTTCCTTTTCCAGGAGGCGAAGGGACAGCTGGGCAAAGGGGATTGTGAGGTGAAAGAAAAACAGTGTTGACAAATAAACCACAAATTAAGGAGAGACAATGCGAAATGGCTCAAGGGAGAAACAAGTTAGAAAATTCACCCACCTCCTTCCCCAGTTTTAGCCATAAACAGCCCATTTCCCCTTCCTGCCTTTTCTTTTTCTAACAGCACCTTGCTATTTTGCTATGGTTGTTTCTTAAAAGTCCATTAACTTTTTGAAAGCTAAAAGTAATACATGTACCTGGCAGGGAAAATGTAACATTTTTAATAGGATGTTCAGCAGAAAAGTAAGGTTCTCTTCATAGCAGATTTCTAGTTTACTCCCCAAAGGCAACTATGACTACTAAATTCTTTTGTAAACTTTCAGAGCTGTTCTGCACATAAGTAAACATCCTCTCTGTTTCTACCTTAAAAAAAAAAAAAAAAGAGCAGGCACGCGTCTTCGAGGTGGGGGGCAGGGGGGGACCTCGGAAATACAGCGCCCAGTGCAGACAGGCAGCAAACCAGAAATTGTGCACAACATCATGTGGTCGGCTGGAAACACACACACACACACACAACATCATGTGGTCGGCTGGAAACACACACACACACACAACATCATGTGGTCGGCTGGAAACACACACACACACACACAGAGTGCCCCACGTGACTCAGAGACAGGGCCTCGTGAAACAGAATAACAACAGTCTGGGGGAGGACTCCGTGACCTGGCTGGCAGCCCGGAGGGAGGGGTACAGGACGCAGGGGGGGCGGCTCTGTGGGCTCAGTGCCCTCCGAGCGTCCCAGGCCTCAGTGACTCTGATCCACGCCACGTGCAA
Organism: Cervus canadensis; assembly: GCF_019320065.1. Taxonomy (NCBI): domain Eukaryota; kingdom Metazoa; phylum Chordata; class Mammalia; order Artiodactyla; family Cervidae; genus Cervus; species Cervus canadensis. The sequence goes on from NC_057407.1 coordinate 1,153,257, forward strand.
CACGGGGTAGTATCTGTCTGTCCTGGGTGTTTCAGTTCAGTCGCTCAGTCGTGCCTGACTCTCTGCGACCCCATGGGCTGCAGCACGCCAGGCCTCCCTGTCCATCACCAACTCCCGGAGCTTGCTCAAACTCATGTCCATTGAGTCAGTGGTGGCATCCAACCATCTCATCCTCTGTCGTCCCCTTCTCCTCCTGCCTTCAATCTTTCCCAGCATCGGGTTCCCATGGCATCTTTTACCCATTTCTCTATACTTCCTTTTACTTTTACCACACATTTTGTAATAATTTGGTTACAGCATTTCTCAAACCTTGTTTGGAGTGAGCCCCACACGGCGAGAGCTCCCTGGACTGACCCGGCCTGGCGCCCACTAGTCAGCGTGTGGCCTTGGTCACTCAACTTGCTGCTTTTGTTCATGTTGGTGTCAGACAGACGCTCAGACCGACCCTGTCGAGAGATGTGAGGGAGTCAGTCCTCCAGGGAGTCATCCGGGGGCTGCGATGAGCCAGGCAGGGGGCAAGGTGGACACCGGAGCTTCGAGGCTGGGCAGACGCCCTGGCTCCGAGGGTGGGGGCAGGGCGGCGAGTCGGGGAGCTGACCTGAGCCCCCGCCACGTGGGCCCCTCCCAGGGCCGCCAGCGACGACAGGTGCACCCCACACAGAGGCTGCTTTTCAGCCACCTTACCCCTCCCGTCCGTGTCCAGGACAGGTCCCCACGGGGCACACGCAACTTTCCTTTCATCCAACCCGAGCTCACTTCCCTTTACACCTGAAAGACCAGCCTTTCTCGGACAATCGGGCAGAGGAGGCTGGAACCTGAGGAAGCACTCGGTGGGCGGGGTCCCACACTTCAGGGTTTACAGCAGTAATAAGCAAACTCCCTGCATCAAGAGCTGAATGGCTAGATGGTCTGAGTTACAGTCTTTGCTGGTTTCTGGTGGGGGGGTGGTGTTTTACACATCCTTTAAAAGTGCAAGTCTGTCACTGAGGCCTCTAGGGTTACAGAAATCGCTCGGGAGTGGGCAACCTAGGGACCTGGGCCCCAGCCCAGAGGCTCTGCGTCGGTTAGTCCAGGAGAAGGCCTGAGACTGGATCTTCCAGGGCAGCCACCTCCCTCTACCCCAGCCCCTGCCCTCCAGCTCACCCCACCCCTACCCAGACCCTCCTGTGGGGAGAGGGGGTCCCCCCGGCCCCTCCCGTCCATCCCCTAGGACCCCAAGAAGGCCCACCAGGCCCCAGCCACCCAGTGCAGGCCTGGCGTCCCCTGCAGACCTGGTCCCTGCGCCCCTGGCCTGGTCAGCCTGGCCTACAGCCGGCAGACGGACGGGACGTGTGGCCGAGGCTCTTTTAGCCAAAGCCCAGCGCTGCCGGGACCTGAAGCTGGCCTCCTCCGCCCGGCTGCCCACCACCCACCTGCAGTCCCCTTTCCTCTTCCCACCCTCGTCCTGCAGGTTTTATTCCGTTCCTACACCTCAGCCAAGCAAGCAGAGGGCCGAGTCCCCAATCAGACTGCTGCGTGTCTTTTCATCACCCCAGCTTGGGGAGGGAGGCCACAGGGACACGCAAACGGCCCCCAGGACGGTCAGCAGGGGGCACAGCTGAGCGGGGGCGGGATGGAGGAGTTCAGGGTCCAGAGACTGAAGACATGCTAGGCTGCGACAGCCCTTAAACTGTACGCCCAGCTTCCAGAAACACCTTCTGCCAAGCCCACTCCGGTGGGCGTCAAAAGGGAGAATTTCCAGCAAAGAAAACAAACCAAGCCTCTGCTGAGGAGTCGAGTGATCATCGGCAGAAGAAATGGGCCAGCGCAGCTTTGTAGCGGTTTTATTGAGATTAAATTTGCACATCGCAATGCTCACCCACTGAAAATACACAGTGATTCAGTGTATTCAGAGCTGTGCAACCATAACCACCAAGTGTAGGACACTTTTTATCACCCTGAAATGAAATCCCAAGGAGAGAAGGAAATAACAGGGAGGAGACACTTGGGACTATGACGTTAGGATGAACAGACCTCACTGCTAACCGCAGATCTCCGCTCCTGTGTCCTCTGATACAAACAGGAGCTGAAATTAGCCTACTTATGCTTGTTAGAAAAAGAGACCCCCCCCCCATACACACACTTCCCAGGCACCCCTTCACTTCCTCCATCCCCACCCCCGGGAAACACTAGCCTGACTTCTGTCTCCACAGCGGGCGCAAGCATGGTCCCCTGGGACTGTCTCCTTTCGCTGAGCACCATGTTTTCAGGGCTCAGCCATGTTGTAGGAAGAGTCAGCACCTCACTTCTTTCTGCTACCGCCGTAAGAAGGGATCCCTTTTATCTTTATTCAGTCACACCAAGGCATGTGCAACTTCCCCGACCAGGACAAACCCAAGCCCTCTGGAGTGGAGGCCCAGAGTCTGAACCACTGGGCTGCCAGGGAATTTCCTATTTATCTATTCCCAATTGGCTGGGCTGCCGCCTCTTTTTACCTCATGTGAATAGTGGGGCTATGAACATTCCTGGGCAAGTTTCTGTTTGAACATCTGTTTTCAATTCTTTGGGGCTTATATTTAAGCGTGGAGTTCCTGGGTCAGCAGGTGAAGAATATACCTGCAATGCAGAAGACACAGGAGCTGCGGGTTCAATCCCTGGGTCAGGAAGATTCCCCTGGAGGAGGGCATGGCAGCCCACTCCAGTATTCTTGCCTGGGGAAACCACGGACACGGGAGCCTGGCAGGCTATAATCCATGGGGTCACAAGGAGCTGGGCACGACTGAGTGACTGAGCATGCGGGACAGCTCATAGGAACAACGTTTAACCGTTAAGCTATAAGTCACTCATTTAATTCTGACATTTAATCATTAGTCATCTAGTCATTGAGGAACAGTCAGACGTGTTTTCCAAAGTGTTGACAGTGTCTTAAATTTCGCCCAGGAGTGTACCTGTAGGCAACCCTACATCTGGGGAAATGACCAGGAGGCCTGGACAGGACACTGAGTAGGTTGGTCATAGCTTTCCTTCCAAGGAGCGTCTTTTAATTTCGTGGCTGCAGTCACCACCTGCAGTGATTTTGGAGCCCAGAAAAATAAAGTCTCTCATTGTTTCCTCATCTATTTTCCATGAAGTGATGGGACCAGATGTCATGATGTTAGTTTTCTGAATGTTGAGTTTTACAGCAACTTTTTCACTCTCCTCTTTCACTTTATGAAGAGGATCTTTAGTTCCTCTTCACTTTCTGCCATAAGGGTGGTGGCATCTGCATGTCTGAGCTTATTGATATTTCTCCCAGCAATCTTGATTCCAGCTTGTGTTTCACCCAGCCCGGCATTTCGCATAATGTACTCTGCATATAAGTTAAACAAGTAGGGTGACAATATACAGCCTTGATGTACTTTTTTTCTGATTTGGAGCCAGTCTGTTGTTCCATGTCCAGTTCTAACTGTTGCTTCTTGACCTGCATACAGATTTCTCAGGAGGCAGGTGAGGTGGTCTGGTATTCCCATCTCTTTAAGAATTTTCCAGTTTGTTATGATCCACACAGTCAAAGGCTTAGCACAGTCAATAAAGCAAAAGTAGATGTTTTTCTGGAACTCTCTTGCTTTTGATAATAAAGGATCTCTAGCCAGAACTTCTCAAAATTCAGTAAGAAAATCCAAACAATCCATTGTTTTAATAGTCAAAATTTTTGAAAAAGATAGTCAACCAAAAAAAACACAAAAAACAAAAAACATCTACCGATGGCAAAATGCATGAAAAGAGGCTAGACTGAGTCACTAGGAAAATACAATTTTAAACCACAATAAGAACTTAGAGCCTGTTATATAGACTGAAGGACTTCCCTGGTGGCTCAGATGGTAAAGACTCTGCCTGCAATGTGGAAGACCTGGGTTTGACCCCTGGGTCGGGAAGATCCCCTGGAGAAGGGACTGGCGTCCCACTCCAGTATTCTTGCCTGGAGAATCCCACAGACAGAGGAGCCTGGTGGGCGACAGTCCACGGGGTCGTAGAGTCTGACACGACTGAGTGACTCACGCAGGCCGGTCCCGGAGGCAGGGCCCACGGACACGAGTGGCTGACGCACGCTGTCCTACTGCAGAGGCCAGCACGGCGCCGTGAGGCAACGTCCTCCGTGCGAGACACACACAGGGGGATGCCGCACGACAAAGACTGAAATTTTATTAAAAACCTGCCCCGAGCAGCTGCCGCTGAGGCTGCAGAGCACCTGGGATTCTCGGATGCAGCTGGTGCGTCTGCAAAGCTACGAGGCGGCAAGCTCGGCACAGACAGGCCCCAACAACGCGGTGAGCCGGGCGTCGGCCGGGCCGGAGGACCCAGCCGCAGAGCCGACACGGTCCCGTTCGTATGGAGGCGTGGAGAAGGTAAAACCGCGGGGACAGAAAACCCCTCTGTGGCCGGCAGGAGCCGGGACAGGGGGCTGGCGGGGGCGCTGACCACAGAGGCACACTGGACCCAACTCTTGTTGGCTTCACTACGGTGGTGGCTGAGGGACTGCACGCGTTCGTCACACGCTGTGCGGCCGTCCGGGAAGAAAGGTGGAATTTGGGGGGCTCCGCTGGTGGCTCAGCGGGAAAAGAACCCACCAGCCAGAGCAGCGGACCCCACGGGCCGCGGAGCAGCCGAGCCTGTGCTCCCGGGCCCGGGACCAAGACAGGCGCAGCCACAGTGACAGGCCCGCGCGGCGACCGCAGTAGCCCCTGCCCGCCGCAGCGAGAGGAAGCGCACACAGCCGAGACGAGCGCTCAGAGAGCCGTCACTGCGCACACAGCCGCACGGACGCCTCTCACAGACACGAAGGGCCCCACGCGGCCTGCCTCCGTGCACGCGGAGCTCCAGAATGTGCAGAGGTCTGCACAAGAGGCTGGGGCGGCACGTGCCTGGGGGAGCCCGTGGAGGCACCGAGCTCCCCGTCTCGGGCCTGGACGTGGGGACGCAGGTATAGCTGCGTGTGAACGTCTGCACAAGAGGCTGGGGCGGCACGTGCCTGGGGGAGCCCGTGGAGGCACCGAGCTCCCCGTCTCGGGCCTGGACGTGGGGACGCAGGTATAGCTGCGTGTGAACGCTTTTCCTGCTGCGTATCCTACTTCGGCTCAGCGATGCAGGCCCCAGCCTCCCCCGTGTGAGGAGGGACTGGATTCCAGCCTGTGAGAGCTACGTGGACGGTGTGTGTGCACAGCCCCTGGAGAGGGTCTCTGCAGGGAGGAGCGTGCCTTTCCCTTCCTCCGACCTGCTGGCTGGAAGGCAGGCGCAAGACTGGTGCCCGAGCAGCTCTGCTGGATGATGAGGTGGCGCAGGCGACGGGCGGCGGCAGGAGGCGCCTGGGCCTCTGAGGCCACGGAGCCTGCCGGCCGCGCTGACAGCCGCCTCCAGACTCCTGGCCGCCGACAGAGAAACCAAGTGTCCGAGCTGCTGTTATTCGGGGTTTTCTGGAACAAGCAGCCAGACCTACTCATAAGTGGTACAGACACCGGGGAGGACGCGTGAGCTCTAGAAGCCTGTGGGGGGGTGGGCTGGATGGGGCCGCCCGGGAGTGCGGGAGGGCAGTCACTGGGCGATGGGTCCTGGCAGTGGACGCTGGGCCAGAAGGCGCTGCGGAGGTCAGCGGTGGATGCCGATGTGAGGACCACAACAGAGCAACGAGGGGGGTTCGGATTTCCAGGAATTGGGAAAATGAGGACTCGACAAACACGGCAGGAAGCGAGACGCGGAGCAGGTTTGTGAAGCCAGAGGGTGACCCTGATTTTCCTTTCCATCAACTCCTGAGCCGATGGACGCCTGAGGAAGCACCCGGTGAGTGCGTCACACACCTCCCCTCCCTGAGTGCTCAGCGCTGGACACCGCTCCGGTGAGCACGACTCAGGCTAGGCTACCTGCCCTTGGTTCCAGGGTCCGTCAGAGAACTGGGCTTGAAGCTGCGCCTTCTGAGTCCAGAGCCTGAGCTCAGAATCCTGACGACGGGGCTCCTCCAACACCCTGGGCTGAGCACCGAGGCCCCGGCGGGTCTCGAAGGTGGAAGGTGAGCCCCGCCCCACGGGCCTGGACCTACCCACTGGGAGCCGCCGGCACTCGGGGACCCTTTCTCCCCGCGGGGCGCCTGGCGTCAGGCCCCCTTGGGTCAAAGTCACTCCTGCACAAGAACGCACGCGCCCCTTTTGGTCTTCAGCACTTCCCTGGGTGGCCCCACCTCCTACCGGGAGCAAACTGGGTTCGGAGAGGAGACGGGCAAGGCAGAGCAGCTGACCCGGCCCCCAACCAACCCCCGGAGCCCGGCCACTCAGGACGGAGAAGCGGCGCGGGACGCTGTGCTGCCCCAGCCCTCCAGCTCCCAGGGCCCGACTCCCTCAGCAGACGCGCCCCGAAGCCTCCGGTGCCCATTGCTTGAAGCTTCTCGGAGCCCAGGGGCAGGGCAGTACCCAGACTGGAGGCTGAGCCAGCCCGCACCTCGGGGCACCTCTCCCCTGGAACCCAGCCCCGTCGGGAGGCCAGTGGAGCCCCGACGCCCCCACAGAAGGTGCCGGGAGCAGCCCCTGCGCTCGGGGGGCCAGCGGAGGGTCAGGGGCTCCCTGGGCCACAGCCCGCTGCCGTCACCCAACTCCCGGGAAATACCAGTAGGACCTGGTAATTAAAAAGCTCCAACTTTTTTCTCTCCTTCATGCTTAGCCCAGTTTCACCTGGCAGCAGGAAGCCGCATGCAGGGCCCACGCATCTGTCCCCTCAGAAGAGGTCCTGGTGTCCACCGACCGCGCCGTGTGATGCTGGGGCGCAGACCCCGCGCCACAGGCCCCCCTCTCGCAAGAACGGCCGGCCAGGGAACGCGGGCTCTGGCTCACGCTGTCCCTTCTTAAGGCAAAGGCTTCCTTTGCTTCTGAACTGACTCACTCTCGTCCTGTGGGCTCCAACCTCCCAGGGCAGGAGGACCCTGGCCGGGGACCAACTCGGAAGGGTCGGGAACACTGGCGGGCTTCAGGGGGCTGGAACGCGTGGGGAGCAACGTCGCCCAGGTAAGGATGACACCCGCCTGCAGGAACCCACAGGTGCCAGGCACGGGGGAGGCGTGGGACAGGGTGGGAATATTCCAGGCGATATGGCCAGTCCTGCAGGCCAGGTCAGCCTGCATCCCGAGAGGCCCGCACACAGCCCTCTTCCATTCCAGCTGAGAACACCGGCTTTTCGTGTTTAAAATTATCCCCTGCTTCAGAGTCAAACCAGGTGCAGCTCGTCTTCAAGAAACATAGCAACACACGCCCAGGACTGGGAAAATGTTTGCAGCTGCTGATCCACCCAGAAACTCCCACTCCCGGAATTCTATCCCAAAGAAATAATAAGAGGGTATGTAGGCAACATTTTGGTCATGAAGAGATTCATCCCAGTGTGATTTGTAACAGGAAAAAAAAAAACAGTGAAGACTCTAAACCCCTAACTTCAGGGAAATCGCTATATAACACCGTGGCTGTAACACGACTATATAACTCCCTGGAGGCACCTCCCAAGAGCAGAATATTCAAATGTGGTTTATGGGGAAAAAATGTTAGTAATACAAGGAAAATAGTACACAGTAACATTGAAAATACTTATCTAAATATCAAAACTTTTGAAAATAAAAAATGATTTAAGATGTAAAAGCATTACATAAAAAGACATGTGGTCGCGATTACATTACAAACAGGTGCGGAACAGAGACAAGAAACCGACCTTCTTTCCAGACGGGAGATTTTCCATCACTTGTCTGTGCATTTACGCATCTTCTAACACCTCTAATGCCCTGAGTTACTTTATAATCAGAACAGGGGCATCATGTTTGCTGAGACCCCGTCTCAGCAAGAAGACACTGCTCTGCTCACCTCCACCCCGTCACCGTCTCCTCCCTCCTCCCTGGTGAGACCCAGAGCCTGGCTGGACCCGACGTCCCCCTCACCCCGAGCCCAGTGACTGCCGCGGGGGAGAAGACGCCTCAGAACCACAAGCCCGAGCAGGCTTGCGAGGGCCCTGCTGCCCTCCTGGGTGGGGCCAGCCCGAGATGCCGGGCCTCTCAGAAAACCTGAAAGCCTGGGCTGACGTCCCTCGCTGGCACCAGGCTGGGGTGAGTCAGGCTGAACCCTGATTCACTCTGCCCCAGCACCCCACACTGCACACCCAAGATCGCTTCACTCGTTCACAAGGCCCCAGGACTCACCTGCACTTGTGAGCCCACGTGAGAGTTGACACTTCTACGTTAGGACGCTTATTTTTCCCGCTTTATGAAAGAAGGCAGTGCAGTCGGGCAGAATGCGGTTTACGAGCAGAAGCACACAACAGTGAGAAAGGGTGGCTCTTGGCACCTGGTTTTAGGTGTCGTGAGGCCCAGCTGCAACAACGGCAACACCCGCCCTGCAGGCCAGTCGCTCAACCAAGTCTTGGATTTCATGAGCTTGTAGGCAGTTTCCTCTCTTGCACTGGCCCTGAACTTGCCACTTAACCTGCCACCCTCAAATGATGATGATCCCTCCCGATGATATTAACTGCTGTCTTACTCAGCGTTCATCGACTGTTCTGTTGTTCATGCCGGAGGAAATGGAACAGGCTCCATCTTGAAAGCAGGGCTCCATCTTGGGCCAGACTGTGGACTCTGAGCTCTATGCCCAGTATCTCTGGAAACGATACACCAACTGGAAAACCAGGCCCCGGGAAGGAAGAGCCCCAGGGCTCGTACCTAGACCCTCTGCCAAAAAGAATACCCTCATTATCTGTGTGATCAAGTAGAATCATGCATTCCATTACGCTTATTGGGGTAGGACCACAGGTCTATTGATAACTGTCCGCTGTTACCACCTAGGCTTCAGGCATCTGAATCAGGGGTTAACTTTGATTGTATCTTTCTTTTCCTTTGTTCAGACTAGTTTCAGGGAATTTGGGGAGGTGGGTTTGGGCACGTACACACAGTATATAAGGTTTTCACAAAAACTGTGCGGGGCCCTTGGCTAAGAGCAGACTCTGCCTTGGGCCCGCGGGTGTAATAAACTGCACTCCACTGTCTGCGTCATCCTTCTGAGTGAGTTTGCTTCCCGGAAGGCGTGGCTACAACAGTGTCCACCCTCTGGCTTTCTTGCCCATCCAAGCTGAACCCCTAGGAGACAGATCCAAGTTGGTCCCATAGTTCCTCAAAACAGTTCTGGAACTATGAGTCATCCCTGTGCATACATTTCATTTATCCAACATGGAAGAACAGTTTCTAGTAAGTTTATTTCCAGAAGAATAGTATTTGTGTCATGTTATTAAAAAAAAAACAAACCATAAACTTATGTGACTAGACTGCAGTAAAGTGTAACGAGTGACCTGTTAGTAATGATTTGCTTCTACGTAAATGAGACTGAAATCGTTTACTTTAAATGTGGTTTCTGAGAGGGGATGCAGGTGTCACAGAGACGGTCAAGAAGGTAACTACACACAACCCAAGGGGCTGTCTGCAACATGATGCCCGCCAGTAACAGACATCCTAGCAGGACGCTGCGGAGGCCAGTTCATCCCGTGGCCAGTGACACGCTGTGGGATGACAGGAACCTGACCACACACAAAATACACCTTACGGCCCTCAGGAGAGACCAAGGCAGCAGACCGAGTCCTTCTTCACTCTCACTGCCCTCAGGACCAGCCACCACCATGCACCGCCTCTGCTTGCTCTCCTTTGCCTTCAGATCATCTCAACTGACCTGCCCGTAAGGCTGGATTCTCCCTCCTGCTTAGTGAAGTCTGTTAAGCCCTTAAGTGACTTTTTCCCACTTCAGTTATATTTTTACTCCCAATTTCTATTTTTTTATTGATATTCTCTATTTGGTAAGACAGTGTTCTCACGTGCACGCGTGTGTAGTTGCTCAGTAGCGTTTGACTCTTTGGACTGTAGCTTGCCACGCTCCTCTGTCCGTGGGATTTCCCAGGCAAAACACTGGATTGCCATTTCCCTCTCAAGGGGAATCTTCCCAACCCATGGATTGAACCCTCACCTCCTGCGTGGGCAGGCAGATTCTTTACCACTGAGCCACCAGGGAAATGTTTAAGTCTCTAGACCTGACTTAACTCTGTCCATATTTACAACAGCTGACTTAGTCTTGGTCTAAGCCCAACGTCAGGGTACCCTTAGTGCGGGGAGCGGCTTGAAAGAGCTGACTCTGGGAGCTGCCTTGATTATCAAGGGTCTGTTCGCAGACATAGCTCTCTGTCCCGCCACCCCTCTGAAATTTACTATCCAAGTTAACTCCTAACAGACCATTAGTGAGCCTTGAATGCACACAAGGTGCAGATAGATGGCTTTGCACGACTGCCCTTAAGATAAGTAGGATGCCTTTGGCACCAGGAGAGAGCTCTGGTGATTGTTATCTTAAAGATGATGTACATGGGGAAGAATTTTCTTTGGGATGCCTCTCTTCTTGGTTTAGTATATATGTAACCCTGAGAAATAAAGAATCATCGTTGACTGCAGCGATCCTCTCGACCCCATCTGTTCTGTCTCTTTATTTCTTAGCCTAAAGGAACGCGTAGTGTTGCTCGCTGAAATCTTCCGGCTGGCCCGGCACCTTAGGGATGGCTTCTGTGGACGGCTCGTTTCCTGTGTGTACACCGTATTTTCTTTTCATTTCTTTCTTACCATGTTTCGTATGTCGTTGACAGCATGATATTCTAAGCAACATAAAGTACCAACTCTGAAGGTCAGACTCGCTCCCCTCCCCAAGGCTGGCCTCAGTTTCCGTTGCTGTCTGTTGATTTACCTGAACTGACTCTGCAAAGCAATGTGCGGGCACTGACGTCTCTGTGGAGATGCTCAGTGGTCAGCTAGTGATCAGACAGGGCCCCCAGTGTGCCAAGGGCCCGGCCCTGGGCAGCTCTGCTCAGCCCTCACGCCTGCTGTGGGGCCTCGAGGTCCCAGAAACAGCACAGCGCCTCCCAGGTCTCCCTACAGCCAGGGCCTTCCAGAAGAGCCGATGCTTTAGGGCTTCTCAAAGGCCCCTGGACCCCTGGTTGCCCATTCCCCTCCTTCTCCTTTAAACTTCTGGCTTAAGCATTATTCACTCCCTCAGGCAGGCAGTAGTGATGCTAAACCACTGCTGGGGAAAAGGTTTTTTGCATTGGATGAACTCTGAGCTCCAATTCAGTTCAAATAAAAACAGCTTTGCACTTGGGGTCTTCCAGAGAACCTCCAGGCAACTCAAACAGTCTGAGACTCAAATATTCTTTTTTTTTTTTCTTTTTTACAACTAAGTCACAAAAATCACTTCTGAAGTACTTTTTAACCAGCAGGCTTAATTTACTATTGTGTTCAGCCTCAATCCGTGTAGCTTCACAAAGCAGTTAGCCAAATCTCAAGATTCAACCAAAAAGTTCATCACTCATCTTCCCACCAAAACCCTTTATTATTGATTAGACAATCCAAAAGTTTTTCTCCTGAAATTGATACTTCATTTTGTTTCAGTGTACCTACTTTTTATCCACATCTGTTTCAAAGTTTCCTTTGCTTGTCATGCAAACATAAGCCTATGTTTGGAAAAGCATGGGCAAGAGGAGCCTGGCAGGCTACAGTCCATAGGGGTCGCAGAGTGTCTCTCCAAAATTCACGTCAAAGCCTTAACCCTCGCCCTCAACATGATGGTTTCAGGAGGTGGGGCCTTCGGGAGGTAATCAGGGCTGGGTGAGGTGGGAGGGGCGGACGTCGTCCGGACCACAGACCTTCTTTTTGGTCATTTCTTCTCATACTGTAAGACTCATCTTGAGAACTTGCTGCAACGCCACTTCCTCAGCCCCTGCTGCACTGATTCCGAGTCGGACGTTGGGCCTGGGAACCTGCATTTCTAACAAGCTCTTAGGTAACACCAGCGCTTCTCCTCTGAGGCTCTCACTGTTTAGCTGGTGTTTGGCCCCAGAGTAGCAGCCAGTGTGCCGTGTGTTTTCTTGGGAGTCTCCGACCTTGCCCTGGGAGGGCATTCCAACATGCAAGCTGAGACATCAGCATTCCTCCCTTCTGCCTTCTGCGGGGCCGTAACTCAGCAGGGGAGCCAGGGTCTTGGACAGCAGCTGCACGGACAGGTGTCCTCCCAGCCGGCTGCCTCCGCCCTCCCCCAGCAGGCGTCCTGCGTGGCTGAGCTGTCCTCCATCACCCACTACAGTGCCCAACAGTCCCGACATGCTGCTTTCAGGAAGCAGAACTGTCGGAGGAATGGCCACCAAGAGCTCCACTGTTTCAGACACGGGGCTGGGGCTGACGTAACTGCTGCAGCTTCTTCGCCCCTTGGCAGTAACGGATTCTAGCCATTTGCAAAATTTTAAACAAATACACATCTTGGGCTTCCCAGGTGGCACGGTGGTAAAGAACCCACCTGCCAAAGCAGGAGAATGAAGGAGACACGGGTTTAATCCCTGGGCCAGGAAGATCCCCTGGAGGAGGAGATGGCAACCCAGCCAAGTATTCTTGCCTGGGAAACCCCATGGACAGAGGAGCCTGGCGGACTGCAGTCCATGGGGTCCCAAAGAGTCGGACACGACCGAGCACACACACGCTCGGAGTCACCAGAGAGCCTGCTTTCTCTGCTCCGCTCTCCCCCAGGAGAAGTCGGCAGTCTGCAACCCACAAGCGTGCTCTCACAGGACCCCACGGTGCTGGCTCCCCGCCCCCCCCACCCCGATCTCAGACTCCCAGCCTCCAGAACTGTGAGAAATACAAGTCTTTTATTTAGAAGTCACCCAGCCAGTGGTGTTCCGTTAACAGAAGCCTGACAGACTACAGCAATTCACATATGTTCAGTCATTCCATAGTCCCTTAAAACAATGGCAGCTCTAATAGTTAAGCTATTTTCTCATAAAACTGAAATAGTGATAGTCCCATTTAAAACATCTCTCATTAAAGGCCGACACTCTTAAAACCTCTGCACTTCAGCTTCTATCAGAGAGAACACTCAGCTTACTTATTTCCAAATTGCTGCCGCTGCCCCTGCACTTCAAGCTGTCCATCAAGGTTCAATTTTATTAATTAATCCACAGCTCTTTCTGATATTTGCATGACACGTGGTAAGAAATACAATTTCTTGAGAAAAATACAAGAATTACTTTAGATCTTGTATTGCCTTATCCAAAATTAAGTTCTATCACAATTTTTTTTACCTGAATCACATGTTTTAACAGCATCCTGATGAAATGTACATATTTAGCACTTTGATCTTTTAACACATAACTTTTGAGCACTATCTGTAGCCAAAACTTGTCATGAGCACTAACTCAAATTCCTGGTTGAAAAAAAATCAAGTCATTTTTTATTCCAGGACTACAGGTTTTATGTATTGAGTTGGCCAAAATGTTCATTTGGGTTTTCTGTAACATCTCATGGAAAAACGCCAACGAACATTTTGGCCAACCCAATAATATGTATTTAACACGAGTTTTACTTTGTGCAGATTATTGCACAGTATCAAAACAAGTTCCAGGCTGGGGCTGACTACTATTATAATTCCTTCTTAGTTCTGCAGACTAACAAGACTCAGATTTATCATATTTAAAAATATTAAAAATTATCCAGATTTTGTCATCTCTTCACTTTAGATAGTTGTTCTTAATATTTATAATACAATCTTAAGCTTATAAGCATAAAAACACTGCACACTTGCTATAATTTAAAAGAATTACACTGGGCAGACAAAATTTTAAGTCAGTGATTCTCCTAAAGCAATCTGCATTCTGTTAACACAAACAACTTAGCCACAGTCCCTTCAGTGGCACAGACCAAACTGTGCCACGAATGTTCCTCAGATGTGGTTACAACAGCAGATTCATATTCCCCGGTACTAATGTCCTAAAACTGTCAGCACGAACCACTGAGTTTATATGAAAATTTACATCAGCTAATTGGAACAGTACAATTGTACAGGAGCAGAGATCAAAACCATCCCCAAGAAAAAGAAATGCAAAAAGGCAAAATGGCTGTCTGAGAAGGCTTTACAAATAGCTGAGAAAAGAAGAGACATCAAAGGTAAAGGAGAAAAGGAAAGATATACCCATCTGAATGCAGAGTTCCAAAGAACAGCAAGGAGAGATAAAAGAGCCTTCCTAAGTGAACAATGCAAAGAAACAGAGGAAAACAATAGAATGGAAAAGACTAGAGAAGTCTTCAAGAAAATCAGAAATACCAAGGGAACTTTTCAGGCAAAGATGGGCACAATAAAGGACAGAAACAGTATGGACCTAACAGAAGTAGAAGATATTAAGAAAAGATGGCAAGAATACACAGAAAAACTATATAGAAAAGATCTTAATGACCCAGATAACCACGACAGTATCAGCACTCACCCACAGCCAGACATCCTGGAGTGCAAAGCCAAGTGGGCCTCAGGAAGCGTCACTACGAACAAAGCTGGTGGAGATGAGGGAATCCCACCTGATTTAGGACTTCAAATCCTAAAAGATGATGCTGTTAAAAGCGTTGCACTTATTATGGCAGCAAATTTGGAAAACTCAACAATGGCCACAGGACTGGAAAAAGTCAGTTTTCATTCCAAACTCAAAGAAGAGCAATGCCAAAGAATGTTCAAACTACCACACAACTGCACTCACTTCACATGCTAGCAAAGTAATGCTCAAAATCCTTCAAGCTCGGCTTCAACAGTACATGAAAGGAGAACTTCCAGATGTACCAGCTGGGTTTAGAAAAGGCAGAGGAACAGAGATCAAATTGCCAACATCCACTGGATCATAGGAAAAAGAAAAGAGAATTCCAGAAAAACATCTACTTCTGCTTCACTGACTATGCTAAAGCCATTGACTGTGTGGATCACAACATACTGTGGAAAATTCTTAAAGAGATGGGAATACCAGACCACCTTACCTGCCTCCTGTGAAACCTGTATGCAGGTCAAGAAGCAACAGTTAGAACTGGGCATGGAACAGCAAACTGGTTCCAAACTGGGAAAGGAGTATATTGTCTGTATATTATCACCCTGCTTATTTAACTTATATGCAGAGTACATCATGTGAAATGCCAGGCTGGACAAAGCACAAGCTGGAATCAAGATGCCAGAAGAAATAGCAATAACCTCAGATATCCAGATGATATCACCCTAACGGCAAAAAGTGGAGAGGAATTAAAGAGCTTCTTGATGAAATTGAAAAAAGAAAACGCAAAAGCTGGCTTAAAACTCAACATTCAAAAAACTAAGATCATGGCATCCAGTCACATCACTTCACGGCAAATAGACAGGGAAACAATGGAAACAGTGACAGACTTTTGTTTTCTTGGGCTCCAAAATCACTGTGGACAGTTACTGCAGCCATGAAATTAAGACGCTTGTTCCTTAGAAGAAAAGCTATGACAAAAATAGACAAAGTATTAAAAAGCAAAGACATTACTTTGTTGACAAAGGTCTGCATAGTCACACATATGGTTTTTCCAGTCGTCATGTATGGATGTGAGAGTTGGACCATAAAGAAGGCGAGCACCGAAAACCTGATGCTTTTGAGTTGTGGTGTTGGAGAAGACTCTTGAGAGTCCCTTGGACAGCAAGGAGATCCAACCAGTCAATCCTAAAGGAAATCAACCCTAAATATTAATTGGAAGGACTGATGCTCTAGCTCCAGTACTTTAGCCACTGGATGCAACGAGCCGACTCATCTGAAAAGACCCTGATGCTGGGAAATATTGAAGGAAGAGGAGAAAGGGATGACAGAGGATGAGATGTCTGGATGGCATCACCGACTCAATGGATGGGAGTTTTCATAAACTCTGGGAAATGGTGAAGGACAGGGAAGCCTGGTGTGCTGCAGTCCACGTGGTCACAAAGCACTGAAGAAGCAACTGAACAACAACAGTACAATCACTATGATCATTTTTACCATAAAGCGTTTCAATAGTTTCACCATCAGGATGGTGCAGGGTCACATGTGCTAAATACCAGCTCTGAGCTACCTGCTGAATTGTGTCCAGGGGCTAACACAAAACTGCAGCAGTTATTACAAAGGGGTCCTGCACGGGAAGATGGGGCTGCTCTCAGAAGCAGCCCGAGGAGGGTCGGACTTAACGTTTTTCTGTGGGGGATGCATAGCAAGTGCTACCACATCTGGTCACTTCGCTGAAATTCCTGCCCACCTCCTGCTGGCATTTGCATTTTCCACCCACGGGTTAGCTTTCCAAAAAAGGCCTTCCCAACTTAGAAAAAACCTTGAGGGAAAGACCTGCTAGAAATGGGAGGGAAGCGAAAAGAGAAATAGCAATCCCTAAACTAATACTGGTGGAGAAGGCAATGGCAACCCACTCCAGTGTCCTTGCCTGGAGAATCCCAGGGACGGCGGAGCCTGATGGGCTGCCGTTTATGGGGTCGCACAGAGTCGGACACGACTTTAGTGACTTGGCAGCAGCAGCAATCGAATACTGCAGAAAGCACCTCTCCACCCCAGCCTCTCCTACTCCATCCGGCCCAGCTCCAGGCTGCGCTCCGGGAACCTCCCCTAAACCCCGGCAGCAGCGCCAGCCTGCTCCAGACGCTGACGTCACGGAGTGTCCTTCCTCAGATTACCTCTCGCGTGCCACCGGCGATCACAGCTGCTCGGACATAAACCCCAAACTCCGCGTCCAGCACCCCTCGCCCCGCCCAACGGCCCCAAGAGCCTTAAACCTTATCGCTCCCCTCACACAGCCCTCCGCCAAGCAGGCCTCCCATCCCCGGAGACCTCGGTCAGGCGCAGCGTCTGCCGCGCTCCCAACGGCGCCTTTCCCGGAGCGCCTCCTCCGGGAGGGCCCCATGGACGGCCCCGCCCCCTTCCCACAGACAGCGGGGCCCGCGCCCCGAGCGGCCGCGGGTTTGCTCGACGAGCCCACAAAAGGATGCCTGTCCTCCCGCCGCCGCGCGCCTGCCGGGCGCCAGGCACTCAGACGGCCCCAGGACAGGCCTGCACTAAGGAGCTCATGGTCTACCCCCGAGAAACGAACCACCGCTGCCCTGAAGCGTGGGGGGAACAAGCCGGCGTGGGGAACGTCTTCCGGGCCCCAACACGCGGGTCCAACTGCGCAGGCGCACGCCCCCTTCTCGGCGGGCTCCGCGCCTCGCCCCGCCCCTCCGGCCTCCCTCCCGACAGGCGGCGCGGCCCCGCTGCACGCCGGGAGTTGTGGTCTCGGCGCGGGCGATGCGCGCGGGCGTGGCGCGTGGCAGGAAGCGGAAGCGGAAGCGGCCGCCGCGGCGCTAGCACTGACGTGTCTCTTGGCGAGGCGCGGCGCTCCAGAGCAGGCCCGGCGGCAGTGGAGCGGCAGTCGGAGCGCGGCGGAGCCGAAGCGGGACCCGGAGCCGAAGCGGGACCCGGAGCCGAGGAGCCGCCGCCATGGGGAGTGAGTCCCTCGGGGCAGCCCGGGCGCGGGCGGAACCCCGCTCCCCCGGCAGGGAAGCCCAGCCGACCCCGCGCCCCTGCTCCCCGGGGCGGCGCGGGGCCCCCCAGCCCTAACTCTCCTCTTGTCTCCCCCCAAAGTCAAGTTTCTGGAAGTCATCAAGCCCTTCTGTGTCATCCTGCCCGAAATTCAGAAGCCGGAGCGGAAGGTGAGTTGGAGCAAGGCTCGGGGAGACTGCTGCACCCCGGTGAAGCGGCCCCGACGCGCCGAGTGGACGCCCCTTCCCCCGAGTCTGGTCCGGGCGGCGTGCTTTCCCCCGAGCCTCGCCGGGCTTCGGTTGGAGCGTTCTCTGTAGACGTTCCTCGGGTGGCCCGAACCCGGGGGTTGCGCTGCCCCGAAGAGGACCCTGGCCTGAGTGAGGAAGGCCTCGAGAGCCTCAGACGCTCCGGTTTGAGCTCCTCTCTCTCCTCCTCTCCTCCCGCTCCAGCGGGAGCGGATCGCCGGCTGTCGTCTTTCCCGGAGATGCTCTTTTTGTCCAGATGCTGAAGGGAGTTGAGAGCAGCCACTTTACTATGTGTAACTGAGTTTGTCCCTTTTCCGTGTGCCCTCACTGTATCGAGAATGAGGGCATGTTGTGACCCCTGTCTGCGCAGGTTCATTAAAACATGGGAAGATAGGAATGTAGAGCTCTGTTGACTCTTTATCAAGGATTTTTGCACGTGCACAGCTTCAGGCCCAAACAGTTACCAGTGTAAGCGAAGCTGTTAAACAAGGAAGAAAAGCTTCATTGGGTTCTTAGGATAATTAACAGGAAGGTGTTTTTGTCCTCACATTCTTTGCATCTCCTCCACGTCTGTGCTGGCTTTGATGCGCTGATAGGCAAAGTTGTGTGTGTGTCCCCAGCACAGTAGAAAGGGCCTGGCTCTGGAGGCAGGCTCGCCTGGGATCCACCCTCACACAGCCTCTTAATGTGTGACCTTGGCCTTGTGTGTAACTGAGTGTGGGGGGTGAGCAGTAGAAATCTGTGCAGGGTACGGCAGTGGCTCCAGAAGGGACTGACTCTGGAAGGCATTGTGTCTGATGGCAGCCTTGAAGGAAGAATAGCAGTGTCCTTGAAGGAAAGGGCAAGAATTCTAATGGCATAAGGAGGATGGAGTCTGCTGAGGCAGAAGACCAGTGGGTGGGAGGGTGTTCAGTATTGATAGAACAGAAAGGGTGGGCAGGGAGCCAGACAGATGAGAAAATTGCTTTGGGGTAGGGTAGAGGTTGAGAGGATTCTGCCAAGAGAGTGAACTCCCGCGGAATGGGAGGCAGAACTGGGATAAACAGTTTTTGATGTTTTGCTGTTGAATTTGGCTGCTTCCAGGAGAGGAGACTTGGTTATTTAGGAATGAGGAGTCCTGTGAGACCTGTCCACTATCTTTCCGCATAAAGAATCATTTCTAGCTTGTTACGTTACCGGTCAGCCTGACAAGGCGTTGATTCCCTTGGCTGCCTCCTGATTTCCCGGTGGGAAGGGGTGCGGGAGCATTCTCAAGAGGAAGAGCTCTGCGGACTCCCCGCAGCGGCACGTGGAGTGTCTGTGTCCGATGCCCGCGCCGTGGTGCGGTTGTCCAGTGGGCAGCGCAGAGGTGCTGTAGCCCTGTCTGACCAGAGAGCCGTGGCTCCGGCTCTGTGCTCACTTAGAACAAAGCTTAAAAAGTGTTTTTGAAGAACATGATTTTGTTCACTTACTACCTTCACTCACAAGGTGTTTCCGTGTTAAGATTCTTAGTCCACAGAATAACTCCTGTGTTTTCTAAGCCTTGAAAGCCATTCATTCTTGCTGTGCAGGCCGCAGGTGCTAGGAAGACACTTAGCTTTCAGAGCAGAGGGGGCTTGGGCAGGGTGTCTCAGCTTCCCCAAAGATGCTTCTCAGTCATCTGTAAAATGATTCTGAAAAGTCACCTATCCTACTGACATACCTGAGGAGCTGTGAAAACTCTTGTTAAACAGACGCTACCAGTAGTTAGTGAGTCGGCTGAGTATGCAGCTCTCCCTGCTCCTCCAGTGTATATAACATCGTTTTACCCTTAATTTGGAGAATACTGGAGAATACACAAAGAAATACAGGTTTCAGATTAGTTGATTCCAGCATAGCAAGATTTTGTCCATTACAAAACCCTTTCAAGTGAGAAGTGATGCTCCTGTGCTGTAAGGCCGAGTCTGGTTTAGGAATCACTTTCTATTTCTATTCTTTGATCTTGGGTCGGATCCTAAACTGTTCAAACTGACGGTTAAGAGCGCAGGCTTTGTACTCAAATCCATTACAGCTGTGGGATCTGAGACAAACGTGAAAGTGAAGTTGCTCAGTAGTGTTCAAGTCTTTGCGAACCCATGGACTGCAGGCTTCTCCATCCATGGGATTCTCCAGGCACTGTAGTGGGTTGCCATTTCCTTCTCCAGGAGATCTTCCCGAGCCAGGGATTGAACCCGGGTCTACCGCATTGTAGGCAGACACTTCACCGTCTGAGCCATCAGGGAAGTCCAGTTTTTCTAAGATTCAGTTTTCTTGTAAAACAGTAAGGATAACATTACGTTGTGTGAAGATTAAATGTATATGCAGGTCTTTGCATCTGTGCCTTATACACAGAAAGGCTTCCCAGGTGTCTCTGAGGTAAGGAATCTGCCTGCAGCGCAGGAGACCCAGGTTCAATCCCTGGGTCAGGAAGATTCCCTGGAGGAGGAAATGGCAACCCACTCCAGTATTCTTGCCTGGGAAATTCCATGGCCGGAGGAGCCTGGCGGGCTACATTCCGTGGGATCACAGAGTTGGCTGTGACTGAGCACACGCGTGCACACACACGTGTACACAGCATGCAGTACACACACTTGCATTCGGTGCCTGGTGTGGACTGTCCACGGTTTGCTTTTCTGTGAGCAGAGAGAGGCGTCTGAGCAGAGTCCGTTTCTGCTAATTTGTGTATGGAGATAACTTCTTGTCTTGATTTGCTCCGTTCTGCCGCAGATTCAGTTTAAGGAGAAGGTGCTATGGACCGCCATCACCCTTTTCATCTTCTTGGTGTGCTGCCAGGTGAGCCCGGGTCTGGGTCTAGGTCCAGGGTCCGGGTGGTGTGAGGGGGCTGGAAGCACGTGCCTGGCTCCTCTCTGCTTGTTTGCAGATCCCCCTGTTTGGAATCATGTCCTCAGACTCCGCCGACCCTTTCTACTGGATGAGGGTGATCCTCGCCTCCAACAGAGGTAGGGCTGGCCCTCTGCACCCCCATGCTGCGCGGGCTTGACTGGCCGCCTGCAGTTACATTACAGGCTTGGTGTTAGATGGAGTCCAGAGTGTTTGGAGAGAGCGTTAGCATGCCGTGCTAAAACAGCCCAGTGAGTGCTGGGTTCAGCACCATGCACGTGTCATCCTGTTAGAGCTGCTCTGTATGCAGGACAAAACCTGGAGCCAGGGGATGAGTCTACACGGCAGAGGTTTTTAAAACACGTGGGAACACTAGAATGCTTCTTAAACAGCTGAAATGGTGACAGTTCTATTTTTCTCCTGTTCTGATAACATTCTTTAGAATATGTAATTTGTTTCTCAGCTGTGTCTTGTCCGTATCTATAGGTTACATATACGTGTCCAAAGAAATAAATGCATGAACAGTGTATTGTATGCTCTAACCAGTTACCTGTTTGGGGTGAGAGGGGATTTTGAATGTTTATGCTGATACTGCTTTTGATTAACTCGTTTTAAAAATATGGTTCAAATTAAGTTCTAAATCAGTTGGAAGTATAGCTTGTTTCAGTATAATGGAGATAGAGGTTTACTCGAAATTAGATACAATTGTATGGCCCTCATCTCCAGACTCTGGAAATTATTCTAATGTTATCCTTTTTTGTTACTGATGAAGAGACAAACCTATCTTATCTCTGTACAACCAGCGTGAATCTGTTTTCATGAATTTAAATGTAGCAGTCAGTTTAAATGCCATGTGACTCCTAAACAGAATGTTGCTGGCAGACTGAACAGAATGAATTGAATCACCCTCTCACTGCTGATACTTGGGGGCGACTCTGAGTTAAACGTTGCTGGCGAACTGAAGCACGTCGGGTTCGTGCTGGGGCACATAGTCCAGCTGTGTGCAACCGTTTTCTTAGCAGCGTCTTACTCCTCCACGCTGACGTCAGCTGTGTTTTGCCTCCCTTCCTAAGGCACGCTGATGGAGCTGGGCATCTCGCCCATCGTCACCTCTGGCCTCATCATGCAGCTCTTGGCTGGCGCCAAAATAATTGAGGTTGGTGACACCCCGAAAGACCGAGCCCTCTTCAACGGAGCCCAGAAGTGTAAGTGGGGTTTTAAATGATGCTCAGATGTCTGTAGTTGAGAATTTGAATTTGCTACGAAGTTTGGGTAATCAAAAATTAGCTTGGGGTTTTCGGGGCGGGGGGGGGGGTCGGTTGTCTTCGGCAGGAGTGGGGGCGTCGTTGCTGTGATCCCCTATTCCCTCCAGCCCCGTGTGGCCTGTTAGCAAGAGGGCACTTGGGAGGGGCTGGAGCAGGCAGAGGAAGGGTGCTGGTGCCCAGGGCTGCAGGTCCAGGGAGGGAGCCGGGCTAGAGAGCCCGCCCTCCACCATCACCCTGTCCTTCCCACTTGGCAGCAGGGCTGTGGTAAGAGTTCATTTGAATATTGTGTGTAAAACACCAGTGAGTGCCTCGCCAGTGGTGGTACCTGGCAGAGTGATTTTCCTCCTGTGGGAGTTTTAAAGGAGTCACTTTAGAGGAGAGATGGTTCTCTCCGCTTAGCTCTGCCGGGTACCAGCTGTGTGACTCTGGGCGGTTAGATGCAGCTCGTGTCCCAGTTTCTTCACCTTAAAAATGGGGGTAATGGTGTTTTCCCCGTAGTAAATCATAAGCAGCACTGGTAAAGTCATCAGAATTAACCGAGTTAAGCCTGACTATGGATTGACAGGTATTAATCAGGAAATAATAATTACACTTTCCTACCTGGCCATTTTTCCTTCCACACCAGCATGTTTTAAGATCTTAAGTTAGTAGGTTAAAGAGTTGAGCACAAAAGATTAATCTAGTTTAAACTTGTCAGTTTCAGACACAAATCAGGATTTTAAAATATATATGTGAGTTATTTTTCAGAAGTATAGATACATCAGCTGTTTTCTCTTTGGTCTTGGACTTTATTAAAAAAAATTTTCTGCTCTTTTTTCTGCCTTAAGAATTCGGTCTTATTAAGCACTTTTAAGAAGTCAAAAAGGGACTCTATGACAGGCGCTTTGGAGTAGAATGTATATATTGGGGCGGGGGGTGGCAAACTACGCAGAGAGGCTGGAGCTGAATCCCAGTCCCATGCTGTAAGATCCACGTGATATCTTGGGATCCAACAAAAACATGTAGATTCCATTGTGCATCCCGGTGGAATGGAGTGAATGACACAGGATACAAGACTGTCCATAAAAAGGAAAGCCTCCTTCAGGAGAGCTCCGGGAGAGCTGTGTGGCGGGGGAGTGGGCTGAGTGAACTGGTGGCGTGATAGGTTTTTCCTTATATAATACATTAAATACAAACTGGGAAGGGCTCGCCTTATTGATTTTGTGTGCTGTGCCCTGAAGCGCGAGCCTGTTGGGCGCCCTGGACGAACGCTCCTGGAACCCGGGCCCCCGATGATGACCTCAGTGTGGTGTGCAGGTTGCGGACGTCCCTGAGTTGTGTTCACATCTGTCGTGAGAAGCTGGGTGGTGATGCTTCCAGTCTTTCCCTCCGCCCGTCACTGAAAGGAGATGCGTCTAGGAGGAGGTGGAATGAGAGAGCTCACGAGCTTTTGTTCAGAGTTTGCCTTATCGTGCGTTATTGTCACTCTGTCGCCGTGGGTGTGGAGCGTTCCTGGCCGAGCTCCCTGGGGGCAGGGTCTGTTGTCCTCATCTTGGTCCTGCTGGCACGCAGTCGGCGTCTGGTCACCGTATCCTCAGGATGCACAGCAGACCCCTGAGCACCGCTCTCCTCCTGCCTCTAGTGTTCGGCATGACCATCACCATCGGGCAATCCATCGTGTACGTGATGACGGGGATGTACGGGGACCCGTCTGAGATGGGCGCCGGTGTCTGCCTGCTCATCACCATACAGGTAACACCAGGCCGCACCCCTCTGAGGCCCTCACACCCACCCCTGCCCAACAGCAGACCTGAGTCAGGCTAAGAGAAGCTTCCTGAGAAGAGGTCTAGGCCCTGGGTTGCCTTCTGACTTCAGAGGAGACCCCAGCGGCTGGCGGGCCCTCTGCCTTCACAGGTTCACATCGGAGAAGCTAGTTCCCGAGGAAGGACAGAATTGTGCTATGGGGAGCAGTCATGCCATCTTTTTAGGTTTCTGTACTTTTTTTGTTTTTTTAATACTGACAGCTCTTTGTGGCTGGCCTGATTGTTCTGCTTCTGGATGAACTTCTGCAAAAGGGGTATGGCCTGGGCTCTGGGATCTCCCTGTTCATCGCCACGAACATCTGCGAGACCATCGTGTGGAAGGCGTTCAGCCCCACCACCGTCAACACTGGCCGAGGTGAGGCCCCAGTGCCCGTGGACGGGGTTCGGTGAAAAATGCCAGCGTCCCCCCGTTTCAGGGAAGAAGCGTCCCGTGGACAGGGTTCGGTAAAAAGCACCCGTGTCCCCCGTTTCAGGGAAGAGGCGCCCTGTGGACGGGGTTTGGTTAAAAGCACCTGCATCCCCCCACTTCAGGGAAGAAGCACCCCATGGACAGGGTTTGGTAAAAAGCACCAGCGTCCCCCCGTTTCAGTGAAGAAGTGCCCTGTGGACGGGGTTCGGTATAAAGCACCCGCGTCCCCCATTTCAGGGAAGAGGTGCCCGTGGATGGGGTTCGGTAAAAAGCCCTTGCGCTCCCCCGTTTAAGGGAAGAAGGATCAGTTTTAGGTACAGCGCTTCTGATTGTTCTGTGTGTGTATCGGTAAAGGTTTTGAAGATACAGGTTTCTGCTGACACCGATGTGTCACTTAGGGTTAGGGTTAGGGTTACAAACATGGGCCCTGCCGGGACAGCCGGCCCCGCCTCACCCGGCGCAGCCTGGCCGTCACTGCGTGGGCGGAGCAGGGCTTCCCTGGTGGACACCCAGTTGCTTCTAGCCTCTGCAAGGGGCAGCCTTGTAAAAGAGGCAGGGATGTGGGCGCTCGCAAGCTGAGCTCCCATCCTGGCCGCACCCTTGGCTGCCAGGATTAAATGACAAATAACATGGACTCACGGGACTCCAGGCTCACAGCAGGTGCACGGTGAATGTGAGTGACAGCGCCAGCTTACAGAGGGCATGTTCAAGGAAAAGTTCCGAACATTCAGGGGAGTATGGCTGACTAGGAAAGGTTTTTTCATCACTAAATGCATTATTCACTCAGAAGAGGCCTAGGAGAAGCAAATGTTTGCACACATTTGACTGTTTTCTTTGAAGTAAGGGCCAAAAACAGTCCCTGACCTCCAGAACCCACGTAATCTTGTCACTAGACTGAAACAGGTCCCCACACCGGTGAAGGCCGCTCCTGCCCTTTCCCTTGAGCCGCTGGCGGGCGCGCTCCGCTCCCTGGCCCTCTTCCTGGTCTGCTGCTGGCCTGCCTCCGCAGTGCTCTTGTGGGGAGGCGTGAGCTCCGACAGCAGTCAGCCGTGTGTGGGCACATGCGTTGTCCTCTCAGCCTGGCTGTTGGGGTGAGGATCAGGGAGCCCGAGCCTGCCTCGTCTGGACAGCTTGGCCGCAGGGCTGGGTGCTGTGCTGCCAGGGGGCCCCCAGGGACGTGGGGTGGGCGCCTCTGAGCCCCTCGGGCAGGACCCCTTAAGCTGGAGCGCCTCTGAGCCCCTCAGGCGGGACCCCTTAAGCTGGAGCGCCTCTGAGCCCCTCAGGCGGGACCCCTTAAGCTGGAGCGCCTCTGAGCCCCTCAGGCGGGACCCATTAAGCTGGAGCTCCACAGACACAGCTCTTCAGACGTTGAAAGTCTTAGTCGATCAGTCGTGTCTGCCTCTTTGCAGCCCCATGGACTATAGCCCGCCAGGCTCCTCTGTCCATGGGATTCTCCAGGCAAGAGTACTGGAGTGGGTTGCCATTTCTGGATGGCATTTTCTCGACCCAGGGATTGAACCCATGTCTCCCACGTGGCAGGCTAACACTTGACTGGCTGAGCCACCAGGGAAACCTGGTGTTTAGACAATCATTCCACATGCCTGATGGCCATTGACTCACAAGCCACAGAAGTAAGATCAGTTCATTCAAAAAGGAAGAATAGCTCCCTCTGCAGGTTGAAGTGTGCAGAACATCTCCGTGGTTCCCGGAGCTGATCCCGTTCTCCTGGGTTCCGGCCGCCAGGGTGCTTAGGGCCACCCCGAGCTCCTCCGTCTACCTTCACCCGTAACAGGAATGGAGTTTGAAGGTGCCATCATCGCGCTCTTTCACCTGCTGGCCACCCGTACCGACAAGGTCCGAGCCCTGCGAGAGGCATTCTACCGCCAGAACCTCCCCAACCTCATGAATCTCATCGCCACCATCTTCGTCTTTGCGGTGGTCATCTATTTCCAGGTGCGTTCAGGTCCAGCCCTGGGGATTAGGAGGGTCTGCGTTTCCCGTGCCCACACCCCAGGGGTGGTGTGAGCTATCGTATGGCAGTGAAATGAGCAGGTGGCATTTGACAGAGTGGGTTCCATGGACTTACGGGAACTTGCCTGAGCTAACAAGCTGAGGCAGCTCTAACATTTCACGGTCTTAATTCAAGAGAAGTGAATCAAGGCCTGAGACCTCGCTGCTGCTGAGCTGAGGTCTGTAGGTGCCTCTAGGCAGTTCCCATGTCCTTGCGAGAACTGTCAGCTCTTACGTTGTGAGTCTGCCTAACTTGCTTCCACACAGGAGACCTCAGCTGCCCACTGCTTTTCTCTGGTTGGACTCGTGTTTGTCTTCCATCAGCCGCCTGTATCCTGACACACGGGTGTTTATGCCTCCAGGCACTGAGGGCTGGGCACATCCGTTCCTTTGGTTGATGCCGGTTAATGACACGTTAGCGCCTTGGGGTCTTGGGATTTGATTGTCGAGGTTTTATTTTAAATATTCTGAACCCTGTTCTAGGCACTGGGAGATTGTTTTTTTAAAAAAGTACATAA
The DNA here is from genome assembly GCF_019320065.1 of Cervus canadensis. Classification (NCBI taxonomy): domain Eukaryota; kingdom Metazoa; phylum Chordata; class Mammalia; order Artiodactyla; family Cervidae; genus Cervus; species Cervus canadensis. The sequence continues at coordinate 1,179,708 of NC_057407.1, forward strand.
AGGAAGCCCTTTTTATTTTCCAAGGGTTTCAGCGGGAAAGCTTGTATTCATAGAAAAGTAGAGAAGCCTAGCTTCTCTGCAGTGAGTGAGAGCGTCCGCGAAGGGCCCTCCTGGGCATGGGGCTTGTCCGGGGCTGCCGTGGGAGCGGGGCAGGACTCTGGCGAGCCACCGATAGCACTTCCTGTTTTCCACGTTGGTGTTCCTGTAATGCGGTGGACTTTGTATTTTGAAAAAAACACTGCTGTGCTTGGGTGCATTTTAAGCAGCTTTTCTGGACCCTTCTGTCCCTTTGCCCCCGAGTGCGGTGGCGGGTCGGGGGGGACGTTGAGGCCCCGGGTCTGAGCCCTGCGCGAGGCTCCAGCGCGGCAGTGAGAACCTCGCTTCTGCTCGGCTCCTCAGGGCTTCCGCGTCGACCTGCCCATCAAGTCGGCCCGGTACCGGGGCCAGTACAACACCTACCCCATCAAGCTCTTCTACACGTCCAACATCCCCATCATCCTGCAGTCCGCCCTGGTCTCCAACCTGTACGTCATCTCCCAGATGCTGTCCGCCCGCTTCAGTGGCAACCTGCTGGTCAGCCTGCTGGGCACCTGGTCTGTAAGTACAGCGGCTCCAGGAGCCGTGGCGGGCCGCACGCCGGTGTGTGAGGGCTGTGGCCGGGCAGGGCTGGCACTGTGTGCCTTGCTCACGACCAGCGTTTGGTTTCCCCGTGATGCTTTCCGGCTGTGCCTGTCGCAGACTCGGTGACGTTTCTGTGGGGGGGACAGCGGCGCTGCGGGCGCCTGCTCAGAGCTGCGTCTGCTGAGGTGAGGTGAGGAGCAACGCTCACGCTCTCGAAATCCCCCCAGGACACTTCCTCCGGCGGGCCGGCGCGGGCCTACCCCGTGGGCGGTCTCTGCTATTACCTGTCCCCGCCCGAGTCATTCGGCTCTGTCTTGGAAGACCCCGTCCACGCCGTGGTGTACATCGTGTTCATGCTGGGCTCCTGCGCCTTCTTCTCCAAGACGTGGATTGAGGTCTCGGGCTCCTCCGCCAAGGACGTGAGTAGGAGTGACAGCCTCTGGGAGGGGGTTCACGCAGCCCCAGCATCCTCGCCTGCGGCTGGTGTGACGGAGCTCGGCTTGGCCCTCCTCCTGGGATGGGCCTGTGCACACACGTGGCAGTTAGTCCTTGCTAGAGCCAGTCCCAGAGCGTTAGCGACCGTGGCCGGAGCCCGGGGTAAATGAACCCGTGCTTGTCTGGGAAGCAGCGGGCAGAGTAAACTTGACTTCCCCTTCGCCTTCTTGGCGGCGGCTTCACCGTGCTGTGAGGGCGCTGGGGGCTCCTGCGTCTGGGGACATGAGAGTCTGCCTGGCCTCGGACTCCACGTCTGAACTTGAACCTTGTCTTCCCGGGTGGGCGTCACACAGGTTGCAAAGCAGCTGAAGGAGCAGCAGATGGTGATGAGGGGCCACCGAGAGACGTCCATGGTCCACGAGCTCAACCGGTGAGTGCCGGCCCTGAGGCTGACAGGGGTCCCGGGGTCTTCAGGCATCCGCGAGCCTGCTAGTGCCGATGCTGGCGAGATCCGCTCGGTGCCCGGTCCCTGCCTGCAGAGGGGCAGCCAGAGCGGGGAGACCAGAAGCTTGTGGCGGGCGGTGTGGTGAGGGTGCTGACAGAGTGGCTCCTCGCCCTGCTCCCGCCGGAGGTTCTCTGCAGGGTTCTCTGGGGGCAGTCCAGGAGGAGGGTGGAGGGTCAGGCGTCTCAGGAGCGTCCAAGTGCAGGTGAGGTCAGAGAGGCTGGTGGAGGCCGCTGGGGGGGTCGGTGTGTGGAAGGTCCGTGCCGGAGGCTGAGACCGCCGGGCCGGGCAAGGGGGCTGAACTCAGGTGGGAGGGGTGAGGAGGCTGCGGTGGTCTGCAGGCCTCTCCCCCCGCGGTGGGGCTGCCCTGTGGGCAGCAGGGTGGGCCCCAGTGAGCGCCTTAGACTCTTAAGCCACCTTAGCTCACTCTGCCTCGGTCCGTGAGTGAATGAGTGAACGTGGTGGTTTCCTCTAGAGCTGTGTCCAGGATCGGGTTCTGTAGTCAGGGCCAGGTCTGTCCTGGGGACCACAGCTCGCCTGCCTCAACGACAGGCAGGCAGTGTGGCAAACCATTTTCTGGTGCCTAACGGGGGTGGGCAGTTTCGTTCATTCCTTTAAGAATTCTCTGACGCCTCTAGATTCATAGTGCTGTTGAGGAGAAATATAACGAAAAGTCATAAAGGGACATTTTATGTTACCTGTCTTCAAAACCTTTTGTGACGTTTTCAACATCTCGATTTGGACTGGTCCTGTCTCAGTAGCCGCCAGTGGCTTGCGTGGCAGCTTATGAGACAGCAGGGCCTAGTCTAGACCGCGAGGCTGCCTGAGCAGATGAAACCTCACGGGGTCGTGGAGTGGCCCCTGAGGGAGTCGGGGTCCTCGGGCAGAGGCACGCGGGTTACTGCACAGCGGCCCCCGTGGCCTGGGTCAGGCCCGAGGACTCTGGGCAGCCTGTGGCTGACGCGCGCCCCTCCCCAGGTACATCCCCACGGCCGCGGCCTTCGGCGGGCTGTGCATCGGGGCCCTCTCCGTCCTGGCTGACTTCCTGGGCGCCATCGGGTCTGGAACCGGGATCCTGCTGGCGGTCACCATCATCTACCAGTACTTTGAGATCTTCGTGAAGGAGCAGAGCGAGGTCGGCAGCATGGGGGCCCTGCTGTTCTGAGCCGCGGCCCCGGACCCGGCGGAGGCGGCGTGCCCCACCGCGGCCGAGGGGACGAGGGAGCCGCGCTGGAGGAGCTGCTCTCGGGAGCTGCTGAGGCTCAGGGACGTCGGTTCAGTCACGTTTGAGTTTCATGTTCTTTTCATTCCACTTTGTAAAGTGTTAGAGATTTTCCAGGTTAGAATTTTGCTTTTCGTTCCGGCACTGGCACTGCGGAAGTGGGGCCTCTCTCGGCTGCCGGCCGGAGGCGGGGCTGGGCCGTCGGCGTCCCCGGCACCCACGCCGCGTCTGTGTCAGCCTTTGCACCTTCTCAGTGTCGCCGGCGACCGCAGCAGTCTCGGCTGCCTCTCGTTGGTTAGAAGCACAAACGTTGTTGAAACGTCTCTGTCTCAGGTGGCAGGAGGCGGGCCCCCAGCAGCAGGCTGTTTTCTGCTGCCTGAGGGTGGCTCGCTGGCATGTCCCCGTCACAGTCCGGCCAGAACATCTGGTTTAAAACGGTTTCTCTGGAAGACAATCATTTTCCCTTTTGAAGTTAGTTGTTTAGGACAGTTTCTTCCAAAATGGAGGGATGAATTTCCAGAAGACCCTCCTGGCCCATCTGTGCGTCCTCCTGTTGGCTGACCAGGTGCCCTCGCTGATGGGGCCGGGCTGAGCGCAGTCCGTGGTGCGGAGGACCCTGGGCTGCTAGCGGTCCAGTCGCCCTGGCCATCACTGCTTGCTCTCTGTGCTGCGTCCCCCGCACCCACCCCTCGGGAGGGGAGGAGCTGTGGCCGGCCCCACACACTACCTTCTAGGCTGAAGACTTCCCATTTGTACTTTTTTAGAACGTTTTTACTGTGCTTAGGACCAAACACAAGTGAAGTCAGTGCCGGGATGCCTCTGGTCTGCAGCGTCGCCAGAACTGCCCAGCAGAGAGGAGATAGGCTGTAGACCCACGGTGACGTCAGGCTCAGAGACATTGCTTTTTTGCCAAGTTTCGCCCATGTTTGATACAAAAAGACAATTATGTCTGAGACAAATTCTGTTTGCAATAATAGGTGACCTAGATCTTAGGAATTAGAACCTTCTCAAAGGCCTTTAGGGAAGCCCCTCTTGGGGACCAGCAGAGTTAGGTGCCGCAGCCTGAGGGGTGCTCTCTGGAGAGGGTCCCCCTGGGCGCGTGCAGCCCCTCGGAGACCAAACCCACCAGCAGTGGGCACACGGCAGCCTTTGAAGCACAGAGCCAGTAGAGGTGGCGAGCCTGGCACCCACCTGAGTCCAGGGGCTCCGAGGCCTCACTGGCCGCGCTGCCCAGGAAGCAGACCAGCCGAGGGACGAGGCTTGCCCAGCACCACCTGGCGAGTCGGCAACAGAGCCAGGATGGGCCCCAGCCGGTCCCCCCAGGCCGGGGCACCCACCACACCACACGTGGCCTTGTCCGACCCAGTCCCACGCGGAGACCTGACGCCCTGCAGCCCCGCTGCAGCCTCGGACCACGGCACGGCTCGGGCGGCTGACCCGCCGTCACTGGTCATGGAGGCAGGCTGACCCCGACTTCCAGGGGACTGTCACTGTGGACGCCCAAGCGGCATAACTGAGATAAGGTGAATAAGAGACAAATAAAGCCAACTTTTTACAAGCTGCCTGCTGGTGGCCTCTTGGTTTTCAGTTCTGTTGCCGAGGCCAGTGAGAGGAGGGCATGGCCTTGGCTGCCTTTGGGGGCCCAGGGGAGGTGTGAGACTTGAGTCCCAGTTCTGCACGGGTGCCCAGGGCTCCCCCTTGATGGGAACCTGGGGAGCTTCGTTGTCCGGGCGTCTGCCGCTGCGCGCGTGTGGGCCCCTGCAGCCCCTCCGGGAACGGGCGGTGGCCTTAGCTGTGAGCATGGCGGCTGCCAGCGCTCCACGTCCAGGCCGAGAGGCTGCTGCCCTTGGCTGCGGCATGTGTCCTCCCACACCTGGCCGCTGACAGACGGCCGCCTCGGAGGGCCTCCGCTCTGCCCTGGACCCCCAGCACTGGGCGCAGCGGTGGCAGGCGCGATGGCCGCTCCCTGGGATGTGCCGTGCAGAAATTTCCAGCAGTTTCCGTCGAGCTGGATGGCAGGCGTTTCCACAGTGACGTGAGCCCGTGCTGTGAGCTGTTGCTCTCGTCCAGATGAGGCTGCACCCCAAGCTGTCCACCCGCCTCCTCCGGGGCCCCCGATGACACGTGGACAGGGCCTTCCTCCTGAGCCGTCCACGTGGAGCCCTGGCCCTCCTCTCGTCCAGGAAATGTCTCTGAGGGGGTGTGCTGGCAAGGCAGGGTGGACCCTGGGGCCCTTGGAGGGACAGGGGCTCGGGCCTGGCCTGCGGAAGCTGGCACTGAAGCGTGAGACAGACGAGGTGCCCCGTCACGACCCCCAGAAACTCCGGTCAGAGGAGCTCCCCCGTGAAGCGCGGCAGCCCTCCCCGCCTGGCAGTTCGGCTCTGCCTGTGGCGGAACAGAGCCCTGGAGCCCCTGCCCGCGCTGCCCACTCGGGGCCTTTCCTGGAGGGCGGGCTCCTCCTACCCCACCAGAGAAGAAGCGGGCCCCGGGAAGCTCCCGCGGGGGCCTCTGCCGGAGGCAGAGGAGAGGGGGGCCTGGGGAGGGCCGCCCACCCCACTGCACGCAGGAGCCTCCTGGGGCGCACCCTGCCACCCTGCTCCAGGCCCACGGCCACCCTCCACCCCTGCCTGCCCCACACCCTCCCCGGCCTGCTCCTGCTGAAGGCCTTTACTGGGCCAAGTTCCCCACCCGGCTAAGTCCCCAGGAAGCTCACTGCAGGGGAAATGGGTGGGCGTGTGTTCCTGTCCAAGGGTCAGCAGAAGGCTCTGCAGGGATGTCAACACCTCTTAGTGCCTGGTTCCAGACAGTCCCATGGGCCCCCTTGGGCTGTGCCCCCCAACTTCCCTGCCCCAAAACAGACCCTCGGGGAGGGAGGGAGGGGGGCATCACACTACCCTGAGTGGTATATATGTGAACATGCATAAAAAGGAAAAAAGTGCGAAGGAGTGGAGGTGAAAAATCTCCCTGATAAAAATGCTAGAAAGCAGAGGGTGGCTGACGGCAGGGGGCAAGGGAGATTCTTAAAATCGAAAGCCGGGTTCAGTAAGGTTCCCTGATCCTCTTTGCCCCGTGGGCATTTGGACGCATGCTCCTTCCCTGCCCCTGCACGGGCTTCCTCTCCATCGCGGGGCAGGAGGGCCGGCTTGGCCACCCCGGGCTGAGGCGGGGCCGGGCGGCGGCGCTGTGGCTTCGCAGAGGCGGGGGGCGCGCGGCCGGCCGCCCGCAGAGACCCCGGAAAGGGGTAGGAGGGCCTGGTGCGAGCCCGGCTGCTGCTCGCCCCCGTCACCTCCTCGGGGAAGCCCTCCCAGCCGCCCCCGCAGCACCGGCTGGCGCTTCTCCCCGGCCGCATGCTGTCCTCTGTCTCCAGCCTGTACGCCCTCGCGCACGGGGCCAGGGGAGAATGAGGGCGATCGGCCCAGACCCCAGGTTTTCAGACGCCGGGCCGTGGGGAGAGGCTGGCGGCCCGCGGGCGGAGGTCGAACGGCGGTCCCCGCGCCCAGCCCTCGCGCAGGGCGGCGCACGAGTGTCCTGGGACCGACGGCCCCGTGCGCGCACGCGTGCGTCCCCCGCACCGCCGCGTCCCCATTAATCACACGGCGACGGCGGTGTCGAGCGGGCGGCCGGCGGGCGCCCATCGGCGCATCTTATCGCGCCGGCCCAGCCGCCGCGCGCGCCGCCCATTGATCGCGCCGGCCGGGCCGGGGTCAGCGCGGGCCGGGCGCCTGACAGCGCATCCATCGCCGCAGACGCGCGCTGACGGCGGCCCGGGCGGCACGGCCTGGCCATTAATCACCGCGCCTGCCGCGAGTGACGGCCAGGGTGACGGGGCCAGCCAGCGACAGCCAGCCCTGCGGCCGCCCCGGCACCCCTTCCCCGGGGCCTGCTGTCCCCAGGAAGCGGAGGCAGGACAGGACTGGATGACTGGACCCCGTTCTACTCTCAGCCGGCCTGTCCCCAGACGCCAAAGGGCGGGGCTAGGCTGGGACAAAGCGGCAAACCAGCGCCCCCATCCCCGTTGCCCAGCCCTGCCTGCACCTTGCTGAGGAGGGGGCCAGGGGGCAGCGAGGGCCAGCACACCCTTCCTGGAAGCAGTGTACATTGAGAAAAGGCCCAGACCCCTGCCGGCTCTCTCCCCTCTCCAGCCTGTGGGCCTAACTGAAGGGTCCAGCTGCAGGGGACCCCCAGCTTTCCCAGGACGGGCTGTCAGGACCGGGAAGGGCAGGGCGCGGCGCCGGCCGCCTCTGGTTCCTGCTGGATGAAGTGTGGCCTCCTCCTCCTCCAAGAGGGACAGGGCTCGGGACTCGTCACTGCATCTCAATAAATGGAGTGCCTGATGCAGCCACACCAGACCCCCCAAGTCCACACACCAATCCATCTTCACAGGAGGAAACCAAAGCTCAAGAACCAGAGGGATCAAGGGCAAGGGTCAAAGACAACCCAAGCTGGGAACAACAGGGAACGTACGCCCACCACTGCGGAGCTCCATGTTATTAGAAAGACGGTTGAGAAAGGTCTGCTAGCCAAGAAGTCACCACCGTCTGTTTAGTTCTAAAAACCAATAGCCTGTAAGAACCAACCTTGGGGGTGTAACCTAAGAGGTGTGGTGGTGAAAAGACATGGGCTGAGAAAATGGAAGCAGGGACCCCCCCCTTCCAAGAGCCCTTAGGCCCCGGGCCCTCACATGCATTTCTGGCCATTAACACTGGCAGCTCAGCCAACTGGCTTGCTGGGAGGCACCCGGGACAGCCTGGGACCAGAGCGTGGAAGATTAGCCACTTCCTACCAACAGCCCCCTCCCTGCCTCACATTAATATCACAACAATTCTTCACGTCGGAGCTGAAATAGTGCAAAAAATGGGGCCGCTGTAATTGTTGGTAGATTGCGTGTCAGCCAGATAAGATGTAACAAATATTTCCCTCCCCACCAGGGTCTGTTTCCCTCTTGGTAATGGATGGAGAAACTTCTCCTAGTCGGCGAGGGATTGGTCGTAAAAACTTCGCCTGGAAGATTAATGTAATAATCACAAGCTTTGCTGGGAAAATAGGAGGGAAATTAAAATAACCCAGCCTTCCTACCTGTCCAGACCCATCTCCCTCACTGTGAGTGCCGACGGACGAGCAGGCCATCTCTCTGGGCACCACCAAGCCCAGGAGACCTGGGGAGTGAGAACAGGGGGCTGTGAACACACACGCCCGTCCTCCCCAGGGCTCGAGGGCCCACCCCTGACAGCCCGGCACGCTGAGGGGCACGCCTCCGACCACCTGACGAATCGTCACTAGCTGGGCAAGGGACCCCCCAGTCCAACCCCGGGGGGCTGCTGCGAGCACGCGGGAGGAGGCGCCCAGCCCCGCGGCCCAGCAGGGCGGGCTCTCGCTGCGTCTTCATCTTCGGTTCACGCTTCTGTGGGTCCAGCGCAGCCGCAGCTGGGAGACCAGAGACACGGGCGCAGACGCAGGGGGGAGGGGCAGCCAGGTCAGGCCAGCGCGCACGGCCCTGGCCTCAGGAAGCACCCCGCCACCCCTCCCTGCCCACTGCCCTCACACCCCCACCTCAGGACCCCCATGCTGGGGAGCAGCAGGGCCCACACAAGACCCATGCTGGCAGCGGGAGTGCGCGGACCCCGGCACTCCGCCCTCCTGCCTGGATTCCCGCTCAGGCTCTGGGGACGGGGTGCGTGCAGGCTGACCGTGGTGCTCAGGACTCCCATCTCGGCGGGTCCCCTCTTGCGCACACGAAACCACCCAGAGAGCCTACCCGAGGGCGCTGCTCCTGTGCTGAGCGCTGCCTCCGCTGAGCAGTGGGCGCGGGGACAAGGGCTGGCCGGGCAGAGAGCGCCGTGTTTCTCCTTCCGGGCACCAACACCCAGGCGGTGTCTGCCCAGGCTCCGCAGGCCCTCCCTCCCAGCGCCTGACAAAAGACGTCGTCCCCGTGACGGGGGCACGGCTCAGGGACACAGGGTCCAACTGAGAGGGATCCCAGTGGTCAAAGCTGAACAACTTGAGCCACAAAAGAACGTCGTGCTGGGTTATAAGCCCCAAGAATATAATAAAAATCCAGGGCCCTTCCTGCTGGTCCAGTGGCTGAGTCTCAATGCTCCCAATACTGGGAGGCCACGTTCAAGCCCTGGTTGGGGAACTCCATGCCGCAACCAAGACCCAATGCAGCCAAATAAGTTAAATAATAAAAGTAAAAAATCCAGAAGTCCATCCTGACACAAAAGGCAACAGATGATCTCCAGGGCAAAGACACTCAGCCTCCAGGAGGTGAAGTGAAGGTGCCACCCCTCTGGGAGGGCTGTGCTTAAGGACGCCTTCCAAGGGGGACGGTGAGGAAGGCAGACGGAGAAACGCGATGACACAAGCCGGGCCGGGGACCCAGGTCAGCAGGGCAGCGAGGAGCCCCGCCGGCGGGCATGCCTGACGGCACGAGCCGGGCCGGGGACCCAGGTCAGCACGGCAGCCAGGAGCCCCACTGGTGGGCACGCCTGACGGGATGTGTTGGAAACGGCCCACTGCTCTTTCTCCTAGTGACCCTCAATCCCAGTTTAATTATGAGAAAAACACCAAACCAGCCCCACTAAGGGTGATGTGACAGAGGACCTGACCAGCACTCCTCAAACTGTCTGGGTCATCAGAGACGAAACCACAGGTGTGACGATGGGATGGGACGTGGGCGCTGGATGGCTCCTGGGGTGGACAGAGGACAGTGGACCGCTGAGGACACGTGCACACAGCCCACGACGTGCGCCACGGGCTCAGCGCACACGACACACGCCACACGGCGAGATGCTGACGGCCAGGGACCCCTGGGCCGTCTTCACAGTCCTCTACCTCTCCACTGCTCCAAAGCACAAAGGTTCCTTTTTAAAAATCAAGGGAGTCAGATATCATCGAAATAACCTATCAGGATTTATTAGAAAAGCACACCAGCGACAGGCTTCCTTCAAAGCAGCCAGGAGAGGAGTCACAATAATTTAAAGGAAACATTTCCACGCCGCCCTCACAGCGCTCTCCGCCCGGGGGGGACAGAACCCCGCGTGGCTGGGCCTCCTGTCCACGGCTGGCCTGGGCCCGGCTGACCGCAGTCCCCTGGCAGAGGCCCTTGGTCTCCTCACTTCATGTACTTGTCCTGCTGGTCAGCCAGGATCTTGGCCGAGGACTTGGCGTCGTAGAAGAGCTCGCTGATCTCCTCCACGTGCTCCTTCTCGATGCCGTCCTTGCCGTTGATCTTGGCCAGCAGGTTGGCTGGGGTCAGCAGCTGCACCGCGTACCTGGAGTGGCCGGGGCAGGGGTGAGGCGGGGCCACGGGCAGGAGCCTCCCCATGCCAGCGGGAGCACTGCTGAGCCCCGGGAGCTCGCCCAGCTGCTGCAGACGCGGCAGGCGAGGACCGTGCTCACTTCCCAGAGGTCTGGACCCGCCGCCCCACCCAAGGAGCCAGAAGTCACCAATGCGCCGTAAGCCCCGCTGCCTGAATCTGTCACCGCCTCAAGTGCTCCAGCAGGAGGCACCCGCGCCACTGGAAAGGGCCCGCAAACTGGGGTGCACACAGCGGTGGGGAGCCAATGCCAGGGTCCAGCCGGGGCAGGGCATGTGGCGGGGAAGGGAACACGTGCCCGAGAGCACACGCGCCGTCCAAAGGCGAGGACGTCCCAGCGCTTCTGCAGACACCGTGCCACCCGGCCAGCTTGCAGCTCTGCAAGCCCCTCAGAAGTGAGGAGCCGACGCTGAGGGGAACAGGCCGGGCTGAGCACGGGGAAGCCGTGACTCACAGGAAGGAATCCGGACAGAGGGGCGCCCTCCACCAACCGGCTCCTGGCCGCTGGGAAGTCAGCACAGCCGCCTCTGTGGGCGCGCCTCCCCGCCCACCAGATGGAGGTGCCGGGCTGGAGGGGGCCGCCTGCCCCGCCCCCGTGTCCAGTCCTGTCCCCCTCCTGCACCCCAGGGGCCGCCGGGCAGGGGGACCATCTCAGGGACGGAGGACTTGCCCGCCACTCAGCTTTCCCAACACGGCCAGCAGGCCGTTCTGGCCCTGGGCAGGGTCGGGACCCCCATCCCGCCGGGGCCCGGCAGCCAGCTCACCTCAGAGTGGTCTTGGTACCGATCTCCCCCAGGTGGTTCAGCGCCTCCTCACTGATGTTGATCCCTTCTGTCTGGGCTCGGATCTTAATGATCTTTGGGAGAGAAACTGTGATCAACAGTGTCACCTCCTGAGAGCGTAGAGGCCCAACCCGGGCGGGCGGGGCAGAGCCACCCCTTGCTGACACACGCCCCCGAGGAGGCAGCCAGAACCTTCTTGCCCTGCCCCTCGGGGGCTCCCTCAGGGCAGCCAGCCTCAGCCTCCCTCCCCAGGGCGGGCTCCGCCACCTGTAGGCGTGTCGGCAAAGGAGAGACGCTTTTTCTCTGCCTGACAAATGATGGTTCAATAAATTTTAAAAGTTACTTTTAAAGATTCAGCAGCCCGCATAACCTCACTGGGCGATATCACGTCCGTCAAGAAAAGGCTGACACACGAGCACTGAAGATCCCGGGGGCTGGCGGGAGGCAGGCTGGGTGGGGACGGCAGCACGCGTGGTGCTGGGACCCTGGCCGCGCGGCAGCGCTGAGTGATAAGGGGCAGCGGGGTAATGATGCTGTGTGTTGTGTAGCTGAGATAACTCGGGGACGTCGAGCCTCGTATAATACAGGAATTTTTCACTCTGGCAGCTTCGTAAACAAGATATCAAGAAGCCCTTGTTTAAATTAAAGCCATAAAAACGTACCCGGGATACAGCCATCAAAGTGGGAAAGACTGAGCCCCAGGCTAAAGCGTCACAAGGGCAGAGGGACCAGAGGGTTAGGAGGTGTCACCAGGGAAGACCCTGCTCGGAAGCAGGTCCCGCAGACGTGAGCAGGGAGTGGGAGGGGCAAGGTGCCCGGGAGCGCAGCCCCTCTGCAGTAAGCGGCGCCGCCAGGGCCAAGGGCCAGATGCCGGCAGGAAGGTCTCAATTCAGACCTTTGGACTAAATGCCCTGAGCGCTAAAATGCTGTCCACTTATTTAAACATTTCACAAACACTGCGCTGACCACATCAAAGTTATCGGTTCAGCCAGGGGGCTGCCAGGTGTGATCTCAGTCAAAAGCATCTATGTGCATGAGGGGTCCATCTGGGCGCTGCAGGGAAGTGCAGCTGAGCCGAGAAGTCACCGGACGGGCACACGCGGATGGCGGGGAAAGGAGGCGCGGACGGCTCCCGCCAAAGGACGGCCCTCCGATCACGCCCGTCAGAGCAGCGCAGCTCTGCACTTTCGAGTAAAAAGAGCTTCTCGCCAGCAGCTGGTGTGCCCCGAGGAGTCCCCGGGCCTCAGGGAGCCCTGGGGAGACGTGGACACGGGGCCCTGGAGCCGGGTGGGGAGAGCCCAACCTGAGCGGCGGACCCTGCAGGGTGTCACGGACGCCACGCTCTCACTCTCCCTGGGGCAGGTCACAGCAATGCCAGGAGCTCCTGCTGCAGACCGCTCACCAGCGACAGTTCATAAATTAGATCTTTAATCATTTAATAACCTGCAGGGGATGGTTTATGAGGGTGTCGGCACTGGTGGCAGAGTACACAAGTTACATCACTCTGTTTTTAGAAACCCCCCCAAGCTCCAGTGGAAACGCTGAGACTGTCCCCTGAGCAGCAGGAGCAGCCAGGCTTGTCATGGGGCTGCTCCGTCCACTCCCCGCCCAAGAGGAAGGCAAGAGGCGGCCCCCGCTGAGCCCACGGGCCCTGGGGCAGCACGCACGTGCCGGGGGTAGGGCAGCGTGCTCCGGGTGGAAAGGAAGCCACAGAGGCTGGCTGGCTGATCTTGCGATGCCAGCCTGGAGCCCTGGTCACTGAAAGCTGCTGTGAGGAGCCTGTGAGCAGCAGTCACGCCTCCCTGAGTTCCCACGCTCAACCCTGGGGCCTCCCAACGGCCCCGAGAGGAGGGAGCGCTTGTCCTGTGAGCAGAGGCGGAGGCCCACGGAGGACACCACTCAGCCATGAAGCGCTGCGGGGTGCAGGGCGCCACCCCAGCCACAACAGTTGGGGTGAGGAAGGGACCAATTTCTCCTCTGCTTTTGCTTCTGCTCCTAGTCAAAGCCTTGGCTTCAACCTAGCATTCATCCAAGAGCAAGAGATTATCATGTGGGGACAAGGCCTCCAGCCATGGACCCCATCTCCTACCCACCTGCTGCTGTCAACTACAACCACCTGGGTGTCCGATCCGTGCCAGTCACGCAGGGAGAGCTCTGGCTCTACACGTCATGGGCACTCCTGGGCGCTGGCCAACAAGACACGCAGGGCCAGGCCAGACAGGCCACAGGCAGGTGGGGGGCTGCTGGGGAGGGTCCAGGAGAGGCCCTCTGAGCTCCGAAAGGAGCGGCCTGCTGGCCAATTGCCACAGAGACTCCCTTTCAGATGAGACATTTCTCACGGGGAGGAAGCTGGTGGCAGAGACATCAGGAAAGGGGCTTCAGGATGAGACAGCCTGGGTCCCAGTCCCAGTCCTGCCACAGATGAGCCGTGTGAACCTGCGCAAGCTAACCAGTCTACGTCTCAGCACCCTGCTCTTTAAGAACATCAGTAATAACTGTCTATCCTACCTCAAGTGACAAACGACTTGGGGATCGAACGACTCAGTACACCATGCAAGAGAGTGCTCTGGGAGGAGAGGGTCCAGCAGAGTCCCCAGGATGTCAGCGCAGCCCTGGGCCACCCCAGGTCCCCAGACATGGCCATACGCTGACCCCACAGTGAGAGACCTATGCCCCAGCGAGACCGTCTGGGGTCAGGGTGGGCAGAGCAGATGGCTGGGCCCCGTGGCGCATGGCCAGCTTTGTGTCCTGGAATCGCCACTCAGAGCTCAGCCAGCACAGGGGTAAAGGATGGCTTGGAAGGGCCAGAAGGGACGGAGCTGCCAAGTCTGCGGGCACACGGCTGCGGCTCCGGCTCTGTATGGAGAGCTAGGGCTGCGCCCTGGGGACAAGACATGCCTGTGGCCGGCAGCTCCGTGATGGGCGGTGGGGGACCAGGGCCACTCACGTGTGCTGACCTGCTCAGCATCAGGGACCTGGAGGGAGAAGAGGGCGGGGGCGGGGGCGGGGCTGTCCACCTGTTTCATCTCCTGCGGGGTGTACAGCATGGTCCGGATGATCATGACTCGGTCCAGAAGGTCGAGAGGGATGCCGTGAGGAGAGGTGATGTCCTCCGTGCCCCTGCAAGGCCGACAAGTTCCACATCACTCAGGCCTCTCTGGACAGTGGAAACATGGCTGAGGCCCCGGTGATAACAAAGCAGCTAGTTCTCGTCCTGAGAGTCAGAAGCAGGACCGCAGAGGACACAAACTAACTCAGGCGGCATCAGAAACCACGTCATTATTTTTGCAAACATCAACACCACAGGAAATTGGGGGAGGAGGAAAAAGCCAACTGAAATCACATTAAAAATGCTCATATAGGTATCTGCCAAATTTTCTTAAGCTATACTAAGTATGTAGATTTTTTTGTTTTGTTTTGCTTTTGTCCATGTTGTTTCAGTATTAATAGCCTGTGACCCAAACGACTGGGCATTCAACTCGTTCCTAGTTGTTGCTGTTATAATTAATGGTATTTTAGGCATACTGCCATGAACATTTCCTCAGCATCTCTCACAGAGCCTGACACAACCCTGAATATCTCCCTAAACACATGAACGGATGAATGAAGGAATGTGTTAATTTTTGAAGCCACACAAGTGATCTGGCCCCACTGTACTGTAGCCAGAACTGAGCAGTCTAGAAGTTTGCTCCTTAAAGGTCTAGGAAAAGGAAGGTCTAACACCTCATCTGAATTTGCATTTTCTTGATTATTAATGAATCATTTGAATGCCTTCCCTTATGTCCATTAGTTATTTTATTTCCTTCTGGGAACTGTCCAATCACATCCCTTGCCTGTCTCTCTCAAATCCTTAGCCAAGCCAGTGAATGGCCACCCCACCAGGTTGGACAGCACCAGCTCCCAATGGGCTGTGTGCTGGGCAGACCCTGTGGACACCTGCCAGGCTTCAGCTGCATCTGGAAGCCCAGTGAGCCGAGCCGGGGGCTCCTGCCTCCACTTTGGGAAGCCACCGCAGCAGGTCCTGCATCTGGAAGCCCAGTGAGCTGAGCCGGGGGCTCCTGCCTCCACTTCGGGAAGCCACCGCAGCAGGTCCTGCATCTGGAAGCCCAGTGAGCTGAGCCGGGGGCTCCTGCCTCCACTTTGGGAAGCCACCGCAGCAGGTCCCCAGTTCTGGCTGGCCTCCCCAACTTGACCAACTGCAGTCTATGGTCATCACTCGTCAACACAACCAAGGAAAAGGGCAGGTCATCTAGCTTTAACTTTCAGTATCAGAATACTCGGTTTCCTATATAAGCAAACATTCTAGAAATGTAACTTCAGTGAAAGAATATCTGTGGACATTCTATCCAGTCAGTTGAAGTGTAAATGTATATTGATTATTGCAAGTATAAAATGTTGTCGTGGACACATGCTATAACAGGATGAACCTTGGAAATGTAATGGTAAGTGAAAGAAGGCAGCCACAGAAGGGCAAGCACCGTATGATTCCACCTCAGGAAATATGCAGAAGAGGCAAACGCACACAAGCAGGGTAGATCAGAGGTTACCGGGTCTGAGGGACGGGAATGGGACTTCCTGCTGTGGGGAGAGTTTCTGTCAGTGCGACGGACAGCTCTGCGGATAGATGGTGGTGACGGATATACAATACTGTGAATGTTATTAACAGCACTGAGCTGTGCACTTAAAAATAACTAAGACAACAAACTATGTTATATGCATTCTACCACAAAAAAAAAAGAATAAAATACTACATTAATAATTGTTACATCTAACACTTAAAAATAATTAAGACCTTTTCAAACAAAAAAGGAAACAGACTAGTAGCAAACACAAAATATTAAGATACCATTAGAAAAAACAAATCTTTTTCACCAACAAAGATTTCTAAAAATAATAATAAAGAACTAAGATAAAATTCTATCATGATTAAAATCTTATTATTTGGTATACCTGTAATTGTCACATTAAACAAAATAACTTTTAAAAACTACATTTAATTTTCAGTTATTTAATTCTGTTTAGGTTATATGTTTCTCTTTTTAAATCCTATTTAGATATTCTCCTGAGAAATGTTTAAGAGATCTCAATTTGCCATCTTAAAATATCCCCAATTCTACAACACTCATAATAAATTATCTTCATTTCAGAGACAGTAAATATAAAAAGTCTGAAGAACAAAAGATTAGGGAAAAAAACACAACAGAATTTATCAATATGTGTTAAAAATTTTTCTTATAGTTTTGAGTTCATAAAACTAAAAATTTAAACAGGAAAAAAAAACCTCTGCTTAAAAAATACTAAGCACTTCTGAGGAATTAAAGACCAAAGACTGTGGAAATGTGTTCAAGCTCTGACTCTTAGGTACAAAGTTTCTTTCAGACAACGTGTTAGAGAAGATGGCTTCTGGAACACACATCCTTGTGGATGGGGCTGGGGCCAAGTTCCCCAGGTCCCACTGGGTGGGTTCTGAGGTCAGGGCCACCCTCCCGTGCCTGTTTTTTCCCTAGATGGAATGAGATGAAGAGGACTCTGATCCTGAGAGCTCTCGGCCGGAATCGGCTCTGGCCGCGGGGCTCCCTCGGCAGGGGGCGCCATTTGTCCAGGCTGGGCCCATCTGCCCGCTGTCACACTGAAGCCAGGCCCCACCAAAGCGAAGTCCAGAAAACACACACGGGGTCTGTGTGGCCGGACACCAGGTTCACCAGGCCACGTGTCGTTTCCAGATGCTGCCCAGGCAGCCAGGCCCTCGTTGGCCTGGGCCTGGTCCAAGCTGCCTTCCCTTCAAGACCAGAAAACACCTGTGAGGGTGACGAGCGGTGTTCTTAACAAGACAGCATTACAGGGATTCAAAGAGAGGCTGCAAGATGCTGCCGCCCGCACTTACACCGTGCACACAAAGCCTCATCTGAGCGAGAATGGTCACTTGAGTAGCGGGCCTGCCCAGAGCCAACAGCATGGCTTCCGCCTAAGCTCAGCGGAGACGAAGCTCCTCTACAGAGGCAGGTCTAGGGTTCGGGTTGGTCTGGGCTCCTCACTCGCTTTGGCTGTAGCTGTGCTGAGACATTCATGGTCTTGGGGTCTCACTTCAGATTCCCGCTCCCCCTGGGCCAGGAGCATGCATTCTCCAGGCCCTGCCGCCCTCACCACTGTGCGGCAGGCTTGCAGAGGGCCCTGCACCACCCTGTCATGCCCTAGCACTGCTGGGAGCAGGCCCAACACCCACGGGGTGCAGAAGACCAGAAGCCAACTAGTGGACACACTGGTGCTTACTTAGGCACTGGAGGGGGGCGAGTTCCCCGTCCTTTTCTAACGGTCACTGGTTTCTGGCTGAGTTGGGTGTTTGTTGCTGCGTGTGGGCTTTCTCTAGGTGTGCTGAGTGGGGGCTACCCTCCATCCTCACTGCAGCAGCTTCCCTTGTTGAAGAGCATGTGCCCTTGGGCACGCGGGCTTCAGCGTGAGGGCTCAGGAGTCAAGCTGCACGGGCTTAGCTGTCCTGCAGCATGTGGGATCTTGCTGGACCATGGAGAGAGCCCATGTCCTTTGCACTGCAAGGCAGATTTTAACCACTGGACCACCAGGAACGCCCCTGGGCTCCCCTCTTGAAGGTGGGCCTTGGGGGTTGGGGGGAGGTGCCAGTGTGGCTCCAAGAAAAGGTCTGGGCCAGAAGGAAACGACAGGCTTCGCTGTCCGAGGCCTGGGTTCTTGTCCACTCTGTAGCCAGGGGCACACCATGCTGTCCCTGTTTCCTCATCTGAAAAGTGAAGTCACAACACACACCTCGGGGAGCTCACGGGGGATGAAGTCAACACAGGCCGTGTCACTGAGGGCTGGCCCACCTGACCTTTCCAACCAGATAACCAGGTCACACCCACGGGAACCCCAGTTACCACGTGCACGCCCTCACACACAGGAACAGGGTGATTCTGCTGGAGTGAAATCAAGCCACTCCGAGTGTCTCCCTCAGAATGAACACGGCGCCCTCCTCCCCACCTCAATGGGTGACGTGACGGGGTGAAGTGACCCTGCAGACACCAAAGAGCCTGGGGGGAGGTGTTGGTACCTGATGACACAGTTGCCTCGGTTGGACGCAAAGATGACGATGGGGGCGATGGAGGACTCGAGCGCCCGGTGCAGGTAGGTGAAGCACTCGATGTCCAGCATGTGGACCTCGTCCACGAACAGCACGCCCGGGACCAGCTCTGCCACGCCCTGGTCAATGTACTTGTTCACCACCTTGTTGATCTCTCCCCGCAGTTTGTCTAGGAGTAGGCGAGGGTGACAGGCAGGGTCAGTGCTGTGGGGAGGCGATCGCCTTTCTCTTCGTTCCCTCCGAATCCCATCCAAGCCCGAGTTAGAGCTGGGCTTGAGTGTGAGCTGTGTGAACCCACCATCAGGCCACGACCCCAGTCCAGGCTTCAGTTTCATCTGAAAATAGCACTGTTACCTAAAACCCAGAACATTGGCACGCTACCCTGAAGTTGTATTAAGTTTGTAAACACTTGTCTTCACCAGGGCGCACACCTCTGGTCTGGTCTGTCACACTCCCCACCAGGCCTTATTATCTCACACCAGCGCCTGGAAGATGGCAGTTTTCATGTGCAAATTTCCCTGTGCGATACTGAGTAAATGACCCTTTTTCGTGGCCTGTGTGACAAAGCTTCAGTTAATTAACTTTCAATCAAGCGCCTAGAAGGAATAGGGTGCGTTCAGAATCCTCTCTGGAGGAAAACCTGTGAGGAATGACAAGGTCTAAGGAGAGGCCCCATCTCAGAGCTCGCAGAGGGGCGAGCGTCTCAGAGGCTGAGTGACTGTCTGAGGTCACGGCTCTCCTTCTCCAAACCAGCGCCTGTGCCATCGGCAGGAGGGAGCAGCCCACACACCCAGCACCTTCCACCACAGCTATGAGGCGGAGCTGTAAAGGCCATGTTATGATAAGGACACTGCTCTGGGGGTTCACATTGTGCCACTGGCTGAAATTTGAAAGAAAACAGCTTTAACACTGACAGTTTTCAAGTGACAAAGCTATCTGTGGTAATTAGAAAAAACGGAGCATACAGTTAGCAAGAGGAGCAGGTAAATCACAAGACCAAAAGGGCAGCCAGCCTACGGCCTCACCCGGGGAGGCGGGCAGGGGCTGCTGGGGCGAGCAGGCTGTGTGCTGCAGGTGGGACGCGCCCGTGACCGCCTGTCTCCCTCTCGGGATGCGCGTGAGGATCCAGCGCAGCCGTCAGGTGGGGCAGGACCCCAGCACCGCCAGGCTCGGGCCCCCAGCACCGCGCCTCGTCTCACCTGTGATCTCCGTCTTCTTGGGCTTCATGAGCTGGCCCATCATAGACAGGATGTCTTGTCCCCCCTGCACAAGAGAAGGTTCAGGAGTCAGTCTCGCTTCCTAAGGCAGTTGCAAACGCCTCAGCACCACCACCCCCAGGGCCCCTCATCAACTGGTCAACTCAACAGGGGTCCTGAGAAGCAGAGACGCCCGGCACCTGCACTGGAAGCTTGACGAGCGTCTCAACACAGGGCCTGTAAGAGGCTCCCCGATCCTGCCAGAATCTAGCAAAACCCCCGCCCCAGCCATGTCTCTTCCCGGTCCTGAATGCCTGCCTGACTCCACAGAACTGCCAACCCTTCCCTGGGCATCTGACTCTCCAGGACTCACTTCGAGCCCACCTGCCAGGAATCACATCCTGCTTCCTAGGAAGCTCCGACCCCGTCCCGCTGCCCCAGCCCTGGGGGGCGGCAGCGACTCTGGCCCCGCGTCCTCTCTCCAGGCCGAGCCACCGGAGCCCTCAGGGCCTGGAGCCTGACGGCCAGCGCCCCGTGCAGGCAGCAGAAGCCAGCTCTCCACGGCCAGCCGGGGCTGCCAGGCCCTACCAGGCACGCGGGTGGTCCCTGAACACACAGCAGTCAAAGGTGGCAAATGTTTCCTGACCACTGAGGACATCTGATCCCCAGAGCAGCCCTGCCAGGTAGGAAATATAATGCCCTCTTCTCAGAGGAGCAAAGAGAAAACCAGAGAGCCCTAAATCATAGAAAACCCGAAGACCCAAAGTGACCATTAGCTGAGCCAATCAGTGTCGGAGCAACACAGTCCCTGAGCTGACTCGAGAGTGGCTCCCACAGGCTGGTCTGGGACAGCTGCTGCACAGACAGAGCGGAGGTTCTTCAGCAGTTTCTTGGCCAAGGCTCCAAGGGACAGAACACCCACGGATCGGATTTCAGGTTAGAAAGCCTGTCCCCTTGCTAGAGGGGATAGCCTCTTTTAGGATGAAGAGGAAACCAGACCCAAAGACCACCAGCGGGGAAAGAGTCAGTTCCCTGAAGCGCACATTCCCCAGAGCCGGCAGAAAGTCATCCCGCGCTTCCCCACGTTTTATTAGTCAGGACACAAGCATCCATCTTCTACTCACATGAGGAGCAGGGACAGCTCCAGCTCAAAGCTATAAAACTGGGGGTTCTGCTAGGCAGGGGGCAGACCGCTTTGTGAGGCTCTCTGAAATCCTGCAAAGGGCTCAAAGAACACTCCTGCCCTCCGCCATTCACACCCAGAGCATCCCAGGCCCGAGCCAGTGCTGGAGGGAAGCCAGGGAGAAGCTGGCCAGCTCAGGCCAGAGGCTGGGCTGGGAGAAGGAACAATGCGCAGGAAGCCATCTGTGACTGGAGCATTTGAATTGGAACAAAGGAGCCCCTCGTCGCTCTTGTCGATGTTAATTGCTGAACATTACAGACAGAAAAGGACTGTCTGCCCTAAGAAGCGGCAAGACTGACAGCTCATCCAGGAGCCCCCAGCCCACATGAAAGGCCCCTGCGCGCGCTCGCAGGGCCAGCGGCCGGCTGCCCAGCATGACCCGAGGGGCCGGTACCTGGGGTCGTGCGTTGGCCACGTCCAAGTCATGCAAGGTGACGTCCTGGATGATCTCCTTCTTCTTATGCACGTCCCCCTTGGGCAGGGGGACGTACTCTTCAGCTTCAAGGTCAAATTCTGTGGCGTAGGTGTCACACCTGCCCTGCCTCTACAGAGACAGAGAGAAACCTGAGTGCCTGGTGTGGCCCCCTGCCAAGTCCCCACGCACTCAGCGCAGGATAAAAGTCTCCCGGTCCCAACTGCGGCCAACAGCCGCCCTGACAAACTCCAAACATGGCCTGGTCCCCTGCTGCCAAGAGAAAGCGCTATCTGCTCATCGTTGGGCTCCAAAAACCCAGCTGAGAACACCCGACACTTTCTCCCAGAATCTCCCCCTTGTTTTAACTGCATGCAATTCCCGATAAAGGGCAAATCCGGTAGATTAACTGGAGACGGAGGGGCTGCTCAGACTCTTTTGTAGGTGGGTGATTTAGTGCACGATATGAAGTATTATGCTCATCCATTAAACAGTGAGGAACTCCATACAGGACCCTTGAAATCAGATACTAATGCAGCATTCCTTTCCACATGCATATATCTTGGGAAGAAAATACCAAAGAGATAAAAGGAAGATTAAACACCCTGCACATTTCAATTTGGAAATGACTACCACTATTTCACCTCCTCACTTTTCTCCCCTTCCAAACAGGTTTCAGTATTTTTCTAACAGACTGTCTGTTTTCATCACGAGAAGGTTAAAGAATGCAGATAAAGGGAAAGCAAACTTGAGTAAACATAAAGGGGCAGCAGATCCAGCAGCCCTCCCCACACGCCCCGGACTCTGTGGAGAGAGAAGGCCACTTCCCGCCCCCGGGTCTCTGCGGTGTTACCTTCACGGCCCCGCTGTTGGCTTCAATGTAAATCACATCTCCAGCTTCCACTCGCTCTTTCTGCAAACTTTCAAAAATGCTGGGGTCCAGCTTAAAAAAAGAAAAAAAAAGTGAACCAGAGAACTGTAATTCACATTATATTCTGACATACTGTAAGGAAGCTTCCCATATGAGAGTTGACATAGTCAGTGACCACACGGAGAAAGAATGTGTGTGTGTGAGGACGTGTGAGGTGGGCTCTAGAGCCCGAGTGTCCCAGAGAGCAGGCAGGAGAAGGGCACAGAGCACTAAGCTCCTCCTTCCTTTGACTCCAGAGGCTGCAAACTGGCAAACACGGCTCTAACCACTTCCAGGTGGGGCCCATGCTGTCCGTGGGACCAAAGACCCTAACACCCCCTTTTGAGACTGCTCTCCCAGCTGCAATCCCTGGCCCTCCCCACCTCGGGCGGGGCTGGCAGTTTCTGCACCAGAGGTAGTGACAGAACCTGTTTACTCTCCACGATTGCCCTTCAGCAGCCTGTGGTTTTAGACAAGGCTCTCTGAGCTTCACTTTCTTCACCCACATGACAGCACCCAGGCGTAATCACATTACAGATGCGATTCATTCAAAGGAAACATAAAACCAGGATCTCTCTGAAGCCAGTGGATTCAAACCCCAGTGTCTGCTCCTTGGGTCGCTTCCACATCCAGAAAGGAAAAGCAGCACGTCTGGGGAGAGCTGCCTTTCTCCAGATCGTCCAGACTCGGGCCACCTAGGTGATCAATATTCTGGGAGAGCATCTTTTGTAAGGAGTCTTTATTTAGAAATGTTTCTCTCTGTTAAAATTCAAGGGGAGCTGCTACTCTCAACTCTCAAAATTAGAATAAAAACTTACCAGGACTCAGTAGGAAAAGCCATACATAAAAGAACACATGTTGTATGATTCTATTTTTATGAAGTATTCAGAAAAGGCAAATATACAGAAACAAAGTAGATTAGCGGTTGTCAGGGCCTGGGGTTGGGAATGGGAAGTTACTGCAAATAGGCATGAGGTTTCTTTCTGGGGTAATGAAAATGTTCTAAAATTGGATTGTGATGATAGCTGTACCACTTTGTAAACCGATTAAAATTCCTTGAGTTGTGCACTTAAAATGGGTGAATTTTACTTAAAATGAGACCTCAGTGGAGTTGTTACAGACAGTAACCACAGGAGCCAGGGCTCTAACCTCCTGGACCACGGCCCTGAGTGAGGCTGGGGTGGGGCGGGCCCCAAGGTGGGGCTGGGACAAGGGCGGCACTCCACAAAGGAAGAGGCTTGGCCTTCACACTGAAAGAGCCGGCTCTCCAAACAGCTTGCACAGATGCTCAATGGGGCAGGAAGTACTCATTTTGAAAGCAAAACACTCATCCTCTTGTTATTTTCTTAAAGAAACTATGCAAAACAGCTTTATGGATAACTGAAATTTAAACTGTATACCTGATGTTATCTATCCTACATTGGATAGTACACGTTCTTTTTTTCTTTTTTTGGCGTCAAGCATTTTTGTATCAGTTAATTTCCCAAATGAATTGACTGAAGATGTAATTACTAGAAAAGTGGCAGATCCTGCTAAGAAATGTAATTAATACAGAATGGGAGCGATGAAGGGGGAGGTTTAAGAGAGATATTTGCAGAGGCAAGCTCCTGAGATGGAAACCCTGTTAAGACAAAGAAAAATGGCGCTTTGCAGAAGTGACATTTTTATGATCTCCATAAAGCAGTGACCAAGAAACCACCTTACAGAATCAAAGAACAATAAAATCTCAGAGGAAAGCAAAGATGGAGACGTTACACGGCCAACCTGCTGCAGTCTCCAGATAGGGAAATGGAGCCCCAGAGAGCTCAACTGACTCCTAAGGTCCCACAGCAAGTTACAGCACAGACAGCATCGTCGGCAGGACTCGGAGAATCTGCCCCGCCACTGACTAGCTGTGTGATCCTAGGAGAAATGCTTAACCTCCCCGTGTGCCTCAGAGCTCTTTTATCTGTAAAATAAGGGAAATTACACACACACACACAGATCTGTTGATGCACTCAGCCCAGGGCTTGACACATACAATAAAGAAGTGCTGTGAAGAAAAGCTTATTCCTTATTATTAATAAGGCAAAGCCACAATCAGATTGCTCGGCTTCACAACATCGACAGCCTCTCCTTCCCACTGGCCCGTGTGTCACACTCTCAGTCACACTCTCACACGAGGGGTGGGAGGCTCACCCAGGACCTCCTCCACCGCCACCACCACACTCCCGACAGAGCCCTGGCCTATGCAGAACCGACCAGTGAAGCTGTCACGGTCTCAAGGGCCCAGCACACAAAAGGGACTGCAGCCGGGACTCCGCCCCGGGCCCCGCGAGACGGCGCTGCCACGGCCCTTCAGCTCGCTGGGCGACTCAGCGCTGCTTCTCCTGGGAGCACAGCACTGGGACGCAGTCAGCGGCCGGGCCCAGGCGTGCGGGCACCCGGCGGGACACAGGACGGCGGCACACAGCTCAGGTGCTCACACACAGCCTCCTCGGTGCGGCGAGGAGGAGCCGCCCTCTCCGAGTCGCCCACGTGCCCGCCCTGCCCACACGGGGGCGCCGCAGCAGAGCGGCGCCCAGGCCCGCGCTCACCTTCAGCTGCTTGGTCCCCTTGGCCGTCTTGAGCCCTATGATCACGTGGCTGATGGTCTTGCCGTAGCCCCCCATGGGGTTCTCTGTCTCACAAGGGGCGAGCTCCGTGACCTCACCTTCGTATACCTCCTTGGTCTCCTTTATCCGAAGCCCTGGGAGAGATGATAGAACAAACCCTGGTGAGAAACTCGACGCCCCTCACTTTTTCAACAGTCTTTTTAGCCATAAAACCTCCACATTACAAGAATCAACGAGCCAGCCTCGCTCACACATAGTCCTGGGGAGGGAAGCACTGCACAGACGCAGCCCCAGGGGCGAGGTGAAGGGGCCATCCCTCTCCAGGGAACCCAGGACTGGATCCAAGTCTCCAGGGCCCCTTTCGTCTGACCACACTACAGGGCCAACTCACTGACAGCGTTTCCCATGAAACTTGCCCTGTCCTTCCCCTTCCAGTCAATGTGGGGCCTATAGGCCCCATCACTCCCGTCCTGCCAGCCCTTGAGTGTGACCTCCCCCATCTCTATCTAGTTTATACTTTGCCCAAAAGTAAAAATGGAAACCTAAGGGAAACACAGACTTAAAAGATGTAAGATCGATCCCAACTAATCTATCACATAGACCTTTATTTGTATCCTAATTGCACAATAATACTATAAAAGAAACACATTATGACACTTACAGGACAACTTGAAATTTAAACATTAGCTACATATGTGCTGATATTTAAGAATTTATTGTTAATTTCTTCTAGGGGTGAAAATGGCATTTTTAAGTTCTTATTTTCCAGAGATACACACAAATATTTATAGGTCAGAAAGCAGGTCTGCAATCAGATGGGGCCATGGAGAGCCTTCATACCACTTGACTACTTTTCTTGGACACTTCCAAAATAAAAATTTTAATAAAAGCAAAAAAAATAAAATACTACTTTACAACCTCGAGAATCACTAAAATTAAAAAGACGGGCAACATCAAGGGTTGCTAAGGATGCAGGACACTGCCGGTGGGAGTGTGAGCTGGTGTAGAAGCAATGTGGTGTTTATTATCTCCTAAAGTTGAACACATGAATATCTGTGACCCTCCAATTCAACTCCAAGGTTTTTACTCTCAAGGCTGCGGTGCACGTGTGCACTCAGGGACACAGCCAGCAACAGTCACGCAATGCCAGTCTTACTTGCCAAACACTGTCAATGTTTCCCCACGTTTGCCCACAGTGAAGAGACACCTGCACTGTGACATATTCATACAAAAGAACATCATGGAGCAATGAGAAACGATCGTGGCTACTCGCAACCACAGGGATAAATCTCAGAAACGGAAGGAGAGCTGCCACTATACGGATGCTTTGGGGTACTGGCAACCATCTCTTTCTTGATTGGGTGCTGGTTTCACCAGCTGGCTTTTCAACTTACAACAATCCACTGAGATACACACCGATGTTCCGTGCCCTCTTCTGTATGTATGCACCAAACTACCAAGTCACATCAAAAAGAAATAAAAAGCGATGTCTAAGTAAATAATGGGGCTTCCCTTGTGACTCAGTTGGTAAAGAATCTGCCTGCAATGCGGGAGACCTGGGTTCGATCCCTGGGTTGGGAAGACACCCTGGAGAAGGGAAAGGCTTCCCACTTACAGTATTCTGACCTGGAGAATTCCATGGACTGTATAGTCCATGGAGTCACAAAGAGTTGGACACGACTGAGCAACTTTCACTTCACTTCAAGTCAATAATAGCAGCAGGACCAGGCAAAGGAAGAACACTGCCGGCTGAAGCTGAGAGAGTACAGCTCCAAATCTCTACTGTGTCCAGCGAAATGCTCACCCTGCAGACTCACCTGATCCCACCCTGACTGCATTCCGGATTTCAGGGGTCGGGGCACGGTCATCACTATGAGTTTAAAGCTCCCCAGATGGTCACAACATACAACCCCAGGTGAGACACTCATCTGCAGAATGAACCAAGAACTCTGCTCTGCTCATGACGTGGAGACATCAGCTGGTGAGGCTTCGGAGGCTCAGCGTCGGACGTCCCTGTCCTGACAGAGACAGACCCCGCTGGCCTGTGGCGTCACACCTTCTCAGCCACTTCCCACTTTCAAACCCAGCCGTTATCACTGGGCTGTTCTCCTTCTTTGCCCAGAAACCCAATCAGGACAAAGACTCAGATAACAGAGTTAAGGAACAGTTTTACTCTCCTTCATTCGACCTGACCGACTACAAACAGAAGTCTTAGAATAGCCCCAAAGGAGACGCTGAACTTCATTTCTACTGCACCTAATGCTTAGTTCCTGAGAATGAAGACAAAAGTTTTCCAAATGACATGAATGCACCAGAAGATTGTGACAACATGGAAATTTCTGTACCTTTAAAATGAACTTTGATTTTTTTTTAAATCAAAACTTATATCCCACAGAGACAAGCTCCTTCAAATGGAAGGCTTCCTTCTATTTCCTGGCAGACAACGTTGACACGAGATTCCTGAGTGGGGAAGAAAGGCATTCCCGTCTCTCACTAGCTCTGCATTTGTTTAGAAGTTGCTCTGTGCTGACAAGCAGGCAGGGGATGTGTGGACGGACAATGAGACCGGCTGTTAGCCAGGAAAGGGGCTGGGCTGGCGTGCTCTCTGGCAACGACATCGTGAACGACGCAGGTTTCATCTGCTGGCTCAGGTTTCTAAATCCCTGACAGGGATCTTCATCACGTCAAGGAAACAGCACAGACTCCTTGCTTTTTATTTCTCGTCAGCTTACTGCTTCCTCCCCACCCCCTCTGCCACTTCACAGGAACTCAAGGCAGAGGAAGATGCATAGGGTTCCTTTTTGAAGGCAGTCAATGGCCTGCCTTTTTATTCTGTGACAGGACCAAGAAATTCCTCTTCACCTAGCTGCCATCAAAAGAATCATGCTGCCCTCTCCCCTCAAAAAGGGCAAATCACTAGACAGATGCTCAGAAAATTTATCTTTATTTTTTTCAAATTTTAAGGCATTTAAATTAACTTAAAGCAACTCAGATATATGCATGCATGTAAAGGTGAGCTTTGTCATCTTTTACCAGTTTCAGAAAATAATTTTCTAAATAAATAAAAATATATTTTAAAAGCACTCAGATAACTGGAACCGATTGTAACATCTTACTTTTTTATCTCATCAGCTACTGAGTTAAATAAAATCTCTGGCACATGTTCCTCAAATTCTTGAAAAGTACTCAGAAAGAAGTTAAACCAGGAAGAGGGTCCTGTGAGCCATTTCCACTGTTATTCCAGACGGAACACAGCATGTAATAACAGGCGCTGAGCCTTACAAAGACGAAAGCTGTAAGGAAGCAAGAGACAGCACCTGAAGTGAGTTCTGTCCAGAGAAAGTCTATAAATGGGGCCAAGCTAAGGCGCCCTGCCCGGGACACACACGGCGCTCAGGGCCGTGAGTGCTCAGAAGCCACCGCCACGCCCTCACGCTCTGCGGGGCCGCGCCCGGAGGTGCGGGGACGCGCGCGGGGGCGCGGGGACGCGCGCGGAGGCGGGGGCCGCGCCCGGAGGTGCGGGGACGCGCGCGGGGGCGCGGGGACGCGCGCGGGGGCGCGGGGACGCGCGCGGAGGCGGGGGCCGCGCCCGGAGGCGGGGGACGCGCGCGGAGGCGGGGCCGCGCCCTGGGAGCGCGTCACGTCTGACGCTCTGTGCTCTGAGCTGAACGGCCGCTGCGTGAGCGTCTACTTCATTCCTGTTAAAACGTAGGTATCTGTACACTTTTCTATGTGTATGTTACATTTCAATTTAAAATAGGTATATAAAAAATCCCGTGTTTCAGGGTAAAAAAATATTTTCAGTCAGAATATTTTGCAGTTTAGAAAAAAATCCAGAACATAGCCTGCTTTGCTGGGACCCCCGTGACTCTGCAGGAATGGAAGTGTTTCTCGTTTTACAGGACATATCCCAATTTCCAAACACCAGCAACTCATTCGAGAGTTATTAAAAAGCACTGTGTAAACCAAACAACATCTATTGATCAGACACAGAACTGAGATGCAGAAGCCTCTGTTTCCTTCTACCTGCTTCAAAGTGCAGCCCTCCTCTCATTCAGAAAAACAGCACTGACCACCCCCCACCAGGGGCCAGGAACTAGGGCGACACAGGGACGTGGTCCACTGCGCCCACAGGGACATTCGACAGACCCTCCTTCCCACGCTTCCCCTCCACTGAAAACGGCAGCACCCGGCAATCACCCTCACTTCCTCTCTCTTCCAGCCCCACGTCTAATCTTTCAGGAAATTTCATCGCTCCACCATCCAACTGGACCCAGAATCCAACCATTTCTTTCTACCTCCACCAGGCTGGTCCACACCCCACCACCTCTCGCTCAGACCCCTCATCAGCTCCTTGCTTCTGCCTTCACTCTCCATCCCAGCCAGAGGGATTCTCGTGAACCCAAAACCATTCTTCAACTGCATCTCTTTTCACTCAGCATAATTTGCAAAAGCCCTATACAACATACCCTTCAACTAGACGCTAGATTCTTGAGGAAAGAATTCTGGGCTTAGACAAATTCATTCTTTCTTAAACTCTGAAGAAAACTTAAGCTTTCTAGTAAATGTCCCTCTTGAAAGGTACTACACAATGACACAGGTGCTCTGACAAGTGTTCATAACCTATTACGCAGCAAGTACATCCTAGAGATAAATGCAGGTCTGAGGGAGACTAAGATTTCCCCAGACCCAGGCCTGCAGGCATGGGGCCAGGAGAGTGCCCCAGAAGTGCTGGCTGGAATAAGGGACATTTCGGAAGAGCAGTCACTTTATGCTCGAAGCATGGAGTCACAGCATGGGCCCCAGGGTCAGACAGGTGTAGGCTCAGACTATGGTTCTGCTGCTACTTACTAGGTAGATCACCACAGGCAAGTTATTTAACTTTATGAAACTCTGTTTTGTCAGATGCAAAATGCAGAGAACTTCCTCTTGGGCAGTAAAAGGTCACGGTCAGTAAAGGGCCTGACACGTCACAAGCCTTCAGCATGGGAGCTCCAGGCCCTGCGAGGTCAGCGCCACCGCCTCAAAGCTCTGCAGCCCCACACAGCTCCTGGCTCACTGACGGCGCGCGTGCGGGCCGGGCGCTCTGACAGCACAACACGCAGCGCTGCTGGCTCACGTCCAGAGCCTTCTCAGTGGACTGTCGGCTCTGAGAGCACAATGAGGCTGCCAGGAGAACCTACTCTGTCAGATGAAACCCCAAGCCATAGCTGGGGCCCACGCTTGCTGGTCACTAAAGCACTTTTCTAGAAAAACTGGGGTTTTGTTTCGCTTGCAAAGATAACGCTAATGGTGCCAAAAAAAAAGATCAGCACCACAAATACAAGTCCTAGAGGCGTTTTCACCAGGAGGATGCAGGTGAGGACGAGCCTTGGCAGGCGCGGGCGGGTACTCACCAATGGCCCTGCGGAAGTTCTCCATCAGCACTTCGGTCTTCTTGATCTCCGTGGAGTATACTTCACTCCCCACCATCGGGCAGAACGGGACCTTACTCCCCAGCTCCTGAGCAATAGCCAGAGCTAGAGCTGTCTACACAAGAAAACAAAGGAAACGCACTTGTTTCACATTCTTGAAATATAATAATTCAGGAACATATGCTAGAAACAGAAATTATTAACTAGGGACTGAAATTCTAGTCCTTTTAGTTTTAATACTGTTTGCATGTTTCACAATAAACATGTGATGACTCTTGTGGACAGTCAATTTCTAGTGTGAGTGGCATCTCCAATGGTCCCTGTCATCACAATGGCTGTCACGACTGAGACTCGGCCAGTACAGGTCCAGCTCCCGATGCTGCACAGGCCCCTCCCACTAACCCTATGAGCTGGACACCACTACTCTCCCCATTTCACAAATGAGGAAGCTGAGACACAGATTAAATAACTCGTCCTTGGTACCGTAATCTAGAAAATGGCAGAGTGGAGCCTCAAAGTCTGGCAGCAGGGTTCCAGAGATCATGTTCCCATGAGAATCAGCAGAGCCTTCCAAATCTGTTCCCTCAGTGTTAAAACACGGTTCTGACCACGTCGCAGTAGAACAGCTCTGCTGGGTCTCTGAGATACTGCTTTCTATCTTTACAGACTCAGGAAGCCATCAACTGCAGCCCATCAGAAATCAGTAATCAAGGAACAAATGACTGGATGCTCACTTTATGCTGAGTGGCCCCACAAACCGTGAAGAATGACACCCAGGCTGGGATTCTAAGGCTATGAGTTGGTAAAGTCACACTTGAACATGCCCATATAAACTACAAAAAGACTTTTGCTAAAAACTACAGCTGCTGAACAGATGAAGACTTAACAGATATATGATCAAACATCAAGTATGAAGAGCCAGAACCTTAAATGCTGCTTTCAGCTTTCCTCAAGTCTGACACAAAAGCCCAGGTAAGGTCAGCTCCCAAGGTGCACAGGCTAAGGAAGACAAGAAGCTTGCTGCTGAAGAATGACAAGGACCTCTGAGTTTTAAAACCGGCCCAGTAAAAATCCCTCTTCTGTTCACTGCTGATGGTTTAATCTTCAGCGAGACCCTGAGCGCACGGGCAGCCTGTGCCTGACTTTCTCGTCTGTCAAACCCAAGCCCTGGGCTAGTGACTGGCAGCAGGCTGGTTGCCCACAGACTCTCCTGTTTTGGCCTGCAGACTCTCAGGTGTATTTTTCAACTTAGCTGTTGCCCACGCTTGAATGTAGGGAATTTCACAGAAAAATACAGGTTTTAGCTTCTTCTGAGAAGCAGGCAGCTCTGGCCACAGCGGGCCCCAGTGACCACACGGCTGCACCGAACAGACACCCGGGCTGCTGCCGCCCCAGCGAGGGCACGTGCCGGCTCCCGGGCGCTCCCTCAGCCCCACCGCCCATGCAAGCAGGCGTCTGAGTCTGTGCCCTCGAGGCTGGTATTTCTAGAGCTGTGCTCTCCTGTGTTCTGAGAATGAAGGGGAAATCTCTAGAGCACGACAGCAAGGTAGCAGCACGCTCAAACAGGACTCCTGTGGGAGGAGCCGCAGGCCAGCCAGGCCCACCTTCCATCCAAACTGCTCACCTTCCCAGTCACTCTGCTTTCTCGTCCCCCAAAACCACAGGCCCCAACCCCCCTCCCTCAGCTGTGAACTCAGACAGTGCCGCACCTGATGCAGTGCAGACCCCGCCACAGCCAAGTACAGAAGAAACAACCTGTCTATTCCTGTGACACACGAGAACTGCGTGGTCAAGAAATGCCTCGAGGGGGTGCAGTGCCTTCCACTTAAAGGCTCTCAGAAGGATGGCACAAGACGTGGCTACTGCATGGACTGTACCCGCACCCGCCATACAGGACAGGCTGACTTGCACGAAGACTGCGTGACGGGAGCTGGGAACCTCCAGACGTTCACGCTGGATTCAGAAAAAGCAGAGGGACCAGAGATCAGATCGCCAACATCCGCTGGATCACAGAAAAGCAAGAGAGTTGCAGGAAAACATCTACTTCTGCTTCACTGACTACGCTAAAGCCTTTGACTGTGTGGATCACAACAAACTGGAAAATTCTCCAAGAGACGGGAATACCAGACCACCTTACCTGCTTCCTGAGAAATCTGTATGCAGGTCAAGAAGCAACAGTTAGAACCAAACATGGAACAATGGACTGGTTCCAAATTGGGAAAGGAGTACGTCAAGCTTGTATATTGTCACCCCGCTTATTTAATATATATGAAGGGTACATCATGCGAAATGCTGGGCTGGATGAAGCCCAAGCTGGAATCAAGATTGCTGCAAGAAATATCATTAACTTCTGATATGCAGATGACACCACCCTTATGGCAGAAACTGAAGAGGAACTAAAGTGACTCTTGATGAAAGTAAAAGAGGAGAGTGAAAAAGCTGGCTTAAAACTCAACATTCAAAAAACAAAGATCATGGCATCTGGTCCCATCACTTCATGGCAAATAGATGGGGAAACAATGGAAACAGTGAGAGACTTTATTTTCTTGGGCTCCAAAATCACTGTAGATGGTGACTGCAGCCATGAAATTAAAAGACACTTGCTCCCTGGAAGAAAAGCTGTGACAAGCATCATCAGCATATTAAAAAGCAGAGACATTACTTTGCCAACAAAGGTCCCTATAGTCAAAGCTATGGTTTTTCCAGTAGTCATGTATGGATATGAGAGTTGGACTATAAAAAAAGCTGAGCGCAGAAGAATTGATGCTTTTGAACTGTGGTACTGGAGAAGACTCTTGAGAGTCCTTTGGACTGAGCGGAGATCAAAACAGTCAATCCTAAAGGAAAACAGTCCTGATTATTCACTGGAAGAACTGATTCTGAAGCTGAAGCTCCAATACTCTGGCCACCTGATGCGAAGAACTGGCTCATTGGAAAAGACCCTGATGCTGGGAAAGATTGAAGGCAGGAGAAGAAGGGGACAATAGAGGATGAGGTGGTTGTATGGCATCACCGACTCAATGGATGGCGAGTCCATTGAGTCCAGGAGTTGGTGATGGGCAGGGAAGCCTGGCAAGCTGCAGTCCATGGGGTCAAAAGAGTCGGATACTGATGACACCACCCTTACGGCAGACTGAGTGACTGAACTGACTAACTGACTAGCTAGCACAAGAGATCCCGCTGAACCCTCCCAACCAGCCTATGAACTTGATCATCTACTTCACATTTTATGGATTTAGAAACTGAAACTCAGAAATTTCCAACTCACTCAAAGTCAGTTAGCAAGCATCAGGGTCAGAATGCAAACCCCAATCTCCAGGACCTACTTCTGCATGACCACCCCCAAGCAAGTGGCACAAAGATATTGTTGCCAAAAGATTAAAAAATCAACTTTATTTTCAGTCTCATATGAACACCTTTTTCTAAAACCCAAACACAAAGCCCCATTATTATGAGTGTGCAGCCTTAAGAGGGGAATGGCCACATTCTGAACAAGCACCACACTCCTGCCAGCCACTCAGCTAGGTCGCCTAAACCTTGGGGCCCATGGGCTCACAGTAATGCAGGAGAGTTACCACATGCCTTGAACATGTGGAGAGGGACTGGACAACCCATAGGTGCCGAGAGCCTCTCGTATCTCCTAGAAGGAAAACGGTATGATGTTACCAAAGCACCAAGGACCCACAGTTCCAGCAAACTGGCCGAGAGAGTCACAGCCACTCCTTCATGCTACAAGACATCCAGAGTGAGTAAAGAGTCAAGACAGATCCAGAGAGAAAAACTACCATGCCTGGAGAGCTGGGCGTGTGTTTGACAGACGCCAGAAACCATGGATACAAAGAAGCCTTAAAGAACACATGTCAGTAGACAAGCTGACCACAAAGAAACTCTCCAAGGGCCAAGGATGAGCTCGTCAGTCTCAGAGCAGCTCCGGCTGAGGAAGTCCCCCTAGTAGGCTCTCAGACAGCTTCAGGACTGGACTCTACACGGCCTGATGGCCAGAAAACCCAAGCCACAAAATTCCCATCACGTGCTCTGGGCTGGGAGCAAGCAGAGCCCCTCACAAGTCCCCTCAGGAAGTACTCGGCCCTAATCAGGAGATCAGGGGAGCCTCAGATTTGATCAAACACAAGTCCACAAGCAGACACAGGATATAAAATGAATAAGAAATTGTTTCATGAACAAGAAACAAGAGGCTATCAAAAATAGCCAGATTTTGAAGAAATGAAAAATTTTAAAATAAGAGGAGGAGGGAAAGGCTTCTTCATTACAAAAAAAAGTAAAAAGAAAAAAAAAAAGCAAGCTAATATATGTATTAATGAGGCGGGCATGGCAACCCATTCCAGTATTCTTGCCTGGAGAATGCCCACAGACAGAGGAGTCTGGCGGGCTAGAGTCCATGGGGTTGCAAACAGTTGGACACAACTGAGCAACTAACCACAGCACAGCACATATGTATTAACAGAGGATACAAGAGATTTAGAAAGTCACCACTTTGCAACCACCAATGTGATAGCTGATAAGGCAAAGACCACTGAAGAATGCTACAGCCATCGGGTAAAAGGATGTTCCCAACATCTCAGTGTCACTTCCCAGAAGATTGTGAGTTTCAGAGGGAGCCAGTCCCCTCAAAGGAGAACACGGCGTGGTGTCAGCCTTCCGCTGTGATGCAGGTTCCAGACACAATGCCACCTATGCAGCGTTCTGCCAAAGTGCTGAATGTTTCAGACACAATCAGACAACTGCTGTAGGATATTCTACAAAACAACTGTCCTAGACTTTTCAAAACTGTCAACATTGTAAAAGGAATCAAAAAAATGCAGGGAAGGGTAAATGTTCTTAATAAAGAAACTAAATAAACTATTGTGAATCCAACGTGAAATATGTGATTATAATTCAAATAAGAAGTATAAAAAATGAAAACAAAATGAAACAAAAAAAAAAAGAAGCACAAAAAATAAAACAGCCAAAAACTGAAACAACTTATAGATATTTTAATATGAACTAAATATTAGCTAATACTGTTAGCAACATTACATTTCTTGGGTGGATAACAGTATCATGGCAAAGAAAGTCCTGGCACTTACCTTCAAATGGTTTAGAAGTAAAATATAGAAAACACAAATGTCACAAAATATTTACCATTAGTTACCTGTGAGTAGGGTACAGAGGGGTTCACCAAACTGTTCTTTCTACTCTTTTATAGATTTCAAATTTTTCAAAATGAAAAATATTCAATGGACTGTACTGAAGAGTAGCTTTCTCACAGGTTACAAGGCAGACTAGAAGAGAGATCTAAAGAAGCTACCCAGAATGCAGTAGAGGCAAAGCAACAAAAAACATAAAAGAGGTTAAAGACTGAAGACAAACTGAGAGGCTCTGGCCCAGGGTACTGCAGGCTGAAGAACTCGCTGTAGGGACCGCTCTCTGCCCTGCAGGCCCCATGGCCTCCACCCACAAGATGCCAGGAGCACTCGCTGTCCCACCAAGCGCAACAATCGAAAGTGTCAGGACAGGGCCAAAGGGTCCCAGAGGGCAAAGGTGGTCCAGGCAGAGGACCTCTGCAGTGGAGCATCACCTCACTGGACTTCAGGAGAGGAAAGAGACCAGAGAAAGGCAGCATCTGAGGAAAACAAGGCTAGTTAGTTCCCAGAACTGATTAGACATATTACATACTCAGATCCATATCAAGCAGGATAAATGAAAATAAATCCACTCTTTGACATACCACAGTAAAACACCAAAACCAAAATATCCCCAAAAACACCCAGAGAAAAAAGACAAAATCCTCAAAATTAATCTTCTCAAAAGCAACACTAGTAGCCAAAAGGTAGGAAATACCATTGAGAGAAACAGCACTGAGAGAAAGCATCTGTCAGCTGAATGATATATCCAACAAAACAAGGGCAACACAATTAACACAAACCTGACTTTGCGACCAATAAACTTCTAGAAGGAACTTCTTAACGATGTGGTTTAGGAAGAAGAAAATGGAAGGAGAGCAAAGGTCTAAAATACGAAAAGGACAGTAAGCAAATAAACGGTAAATATAGTGATGAACCTGGAGAAGGAATGGCAACCACTCCAGTATTCTTGCCTGGGAAATCTCATGGACAGAGGAGCCTGGTGGGCTATAGTCCATGGGGCTGCATGGCGTCGGACACGACTGGGCAGCTAACATACACACAGTGACGAGCAGAGAGGGAACTGAAGTTCACGTGTACAGCCCTTTAAAGTTTACTTGTTCACAAATACAGCACTTTTTCCTCAACTTTAAGACACCAATATAAGATATACTGTCAATTCAATCATATGACTTCAAAATGATAAAGTCATCATCTTACAACTACCAGTTTAATAACTCTTCAACAGGGAGGGTGGTGCTACTGCTTCAGAAAGCCTAAGGGACCTGCCTGGGGTCTCAGCACCAGGGTGGAACCCCTTTCTTTACAAACTCACTCCCAAGCTTCTCCTCTCCTGCATCAAGTGAGTGAGTGAGTTGCTCAGTTGTGTCCGACTCTTTGCGACCTCATGGACTATACAGTCCATGGGATTCTCCAGGCCAGAATACTGGAATGGGTAGCCTTTCCCTTCTCCAGCGGATCTTCCCAACCCAGGGAATGAATCCAGATCTCCCGCATTGCAGGCGGATTCTTTACCAGCTGAACCCTAAGAGAAGCCCAAGAATACTGGAGTGAGTAGCCTATCCCTTCTCCAGCAGATCTTCCCAACCCAGGAATCAAACCGGGTCTCCTGCACTGCAGGTGGATTCTTTACCAACCGAGCTATGAGGGAAGCATCAAGCAGCGCTCTTAAAGAACAAGCAGGCCCAGATGGTGTGTTTCAAGCACCCGGCCAAGCCCCTCACAGATCCCACAAGCTGTTAGGCACCTCAGCCTAGAAGGCCCTTTTCTTTCCTGCAAAGTCAAACCCTCTCCCAGCTTCAAGAGCAAATGTCAAGCCTCAACTCCTCCAGCCATACCAGCCCAAGCGCCACTTTCTGCTGCAATGCCAGTTGCATTTATAGGCAGGCGATGCCCTGCAGCTCAGTGCTCAACTGAAGACTTCCCTGCTGCCATGGTTTCCCCTCTGCCCTGGAGAGCCTATGAGGCCCCTGGAGATAAAAAATCCTTGAAGATAAAAATCTTTTTCCCTTCTCCTGCCATCTCTCACAGTCAGAACAGTGTTGCTTCAAGTCAGCATTTGGAAAATTGCCTGCTGACCGATCTTCTTTTCCTCCCAAGTAAGATGTCACTCCCAAGATTTTATGATGCCCTAGGCCAACAGAAATGTATTTCCAAAGCAAAGGAGACTTTAAAGAGATAAAAGACAAATTACAGACAATGAGACCCCTCTGAGGACTTCATTCTGTTTTCTCTGGAGGTCAGCCAGGATAATTTGAATTTTAGAAGCATGGATTTTAGATACTCAATTGTATTATTGCACATCAGTTTTAAAAACATACATATAACCAATTCAGCTAAACAAAGACTAGTTAAGACACAAATTCAATTTGGTTTAGACATTAAGATCAACCTCTTGGGCAGATTTTTTAAATGAGAGAAAATGAGTACCTTGCCAGTTCCAGGAGGTCCTGCCAACAAGACAGCTCTTCCAGCCATTTTCTTGCTTTTGATTAATTCTACTATCACACCACATGCCTAGACACCACAATGGAAAGAAATAGTAAATCAATATTACAATGCTTCACAGGAGGAAAAAGCCCAGTCTCTGGCGCACACAGTTCACAGACTCATTCATTGAGGCCAGGACGCCACAGGGGCTGTGCTAGGGGCTGGGGGCCATGAGGCCCACAGAGCTCCAGTCCTAGTGGGGGAGACAAACGCAAAATCACCATGAAGAAAAAAGGGCAATGAAACGGCAAGTGGCTGGGGGCAGAGGTCACTCTATAGGGTGATCTGGGAAGACCTCTTCGACATTTTATCTGATACATGAAACTCCAGGCAGGGCAGAAGTCAGTGTTCCCGGCAATTCAAAATACAGGAATGAGCTTGGCACACCCAAGGGACAGAAAGGCTGCATGAACCAGAGCTCAGCAAATAAGCAGCCAAGGAAAAGAGGCTGTGGAGGCAGGAGGGGCAGGACTGAGAATAGGACCTTCCAGTCCATGGACAAGTTGGATTTTATTCTGCCTGTAATGGGAAATCAGTGAAAAAGTCTTAGGCTACATGTCATGTTCTGAAGATTTGTTTTTAAAGATTCTTGATGGCTGCTATATGGAGAATGGAAATGGGAGCTGTGGCATATACTCCAGGGGCCCTCTAGAAATTGGACATAAAACTGTGTTTATATGTTCACATGTGCATTTTTCCAGGGAGAGGATTCAACAGTCTTCATTAGATTCTCAAATTAACCCACTAAGTACTAAGAATCAATGACATATTCTACTAGTTGGCCATCAGTTAACTATCCCAGAATGCTGCAAGCAAATGCTGCATGTGATGTTTAATCTACGGCATCATAAGATTCAAGAAATGCCTTTCAAATCCTCAAGATTAAATTATTTGTTAGCATATTTTAAATATTCTGAGTATTAAGCCATTTTGTACAGTATATACATTGTGTGTGTGTGTGTGTGTATATATATATATATAACCACATACATCTATATGTATACGTAGTTGACCCATGAACCCTTGAAGCTGGGATGCGCAATCTCTACACAGTCGAAAATCAGCACATAACTATACAGTCAGCCCTCCGTATCTGTGACAGCAGCCAGTGTCCTAATACTGACATATTGAAAGAAACCTGCATGTGATAGACTCATGCAGTTCAAACCCATGTTGTTCAAGAGCCGACTGTATACTGACACATATATGTATGTACATATACAGAAACTCTATAAATGGGTCACTGATTTAATGCATTTTAGAGTATTTAAATACGTTGGAGCAAGGCTGAGAAAGTCATACTCCCTGAAGACCTGTATCTCGAGACTACGTAACACAAGATCTCTGACACTGATGGAAAGCATGACTCTCTACAAGGTGCATTCTATTTGTCTCAAGGCAGGTCACAGCTTTTCTCCCTGGGCAGTACCTTGCTGACAAGGTCCTGTGAACACATTTATCTCTTCTCTCACTTTCCCCCATGGACTCCAGAAATATACCTTGCTCTCACACTTAAGACAGCCCCTCAAACACACGGGTTCAAGGAAAGCATGTGGATGTGCTCTATTCCATTTCTGGCTCAGCTGGAAAAGCACAGTACACTTCACAGCCTAGAAGATATTCTTCAGAGGTCACATTTTTAAAAAGATAAAAGAGCCATTGTGGTCTTTCCATAGTAACCTCTGATATCATAATCCTCAGCATTGGAACTCTTTGGGCAATTCAAAAGAGGTAGAAGACTTTTCAAGCCTTGTCTATGTACTCTTATTCACACACTTCCTCTTCCCTTTAATATTCTTCCACTTAGGCTCCTTCTCTCCAGTGAAATACTTCCAGTGAATTCCAAAATTTAAAAAGTATAAACTGGAAGGGGCCTTTAAAAAACTGTAACTCTCATTTTTCAGATGAGGCTATTAAACACCAAGGAGGCTGGTGAGTGACCAGACTCAAACCAGGACCTGGTAGCAGAGCCGGGATGACTAATAAATCAGTACATAAATTCTGAGTCCCTATAATAAGCCAGGTTCTGGATATTTAACACCACCCAGTCTCTATCCTTGAGAAGCTCATATTCACATGGAGGCATACAGCATCCGAGTTAAGAGCATGGATTCTGGAGTCAGGTTGCCTTGGCTTTAAATCCTAGCTCTACCAATCACCAGCTGAGTAATCTCAGGCCCATAATCTAATCTCTGTGAAACACAATTTCCTAATCTGAAAACAGAATTCATAACAGAGAGGCACAAATGCTAACGGATTTACAGTAAAGTATACTAATGTCTACAACTGAGTTTGAAATGAAAGGCAGATTGCTGCATGGATAAATGAGCAGAGAGAGGATAAAGCAACTGTGTAAAATGTTACTTGTAGAAACAGGGCACATGGGTAGATAAGTCTTTCAATTTTGTCATATGTAAGAAAAGTGTCATAAAAAAGTAGAGGAGGGACAGTATAAGGATGGAGGGGAACAATAAGACAGTGGAAATGGAGCTGCTTAGCACATGGAGATCATTCAACAACTATCTGCAGTGACAGCCTCTCAGACAGCAGAAGCTGGATAGAGAGAAACTTCAGTCACCTTAATCCTGTCACATTTTCCCCTCTGGAAGGATGGTGTTCAAAATGAAGGCTTCTCTTTGGCCCTTTCCTAGCACAATTAGGCTAGAGGGCAAGAGTCTTAACCTGGACTTATGTAGCTGCTGAGCCACAGCAGAGGTCCCCACGGGCAATGGGCTGAGGGGGACTACACAGAGAGCGCTGTCTCAGGAGTCAGAAACACACAGGCACAAATTCCAGTGTTACTATTACTAAACTGAGTGGCCAGTGGATAAACTCAGCCAGTGGACTGAGTGGCCAGGTCTCTCACCCTGAATTTTTTCATCTACAAAAAACAAGTTAAAAAAAGTCTGAATAGTTCTGTGATAATAATGTAGGTGAAAGGACCGGGCACCATCATCACTTAGTAGATGTGGGCTTTAACTGGAATGGCCAAAAAGGACTGGGTACCTGTCACCTGCCAAAGCTGGTCACTTTCCGACTTTAAAATCCCAGAGTCTCCCAATGCGCTCTCAGAAACCACTATTTGGGGCCCGCAGAGCTCCCGCCTCCCAGAACCCATCCCCAAAGTCTAACACTCCTTCTGTTTAGCGGTTTAAACGTTTGTGTCCGAAACGCAAGGTCCGGGAGAGCCGGGATTTCGCCTGTTTTCTCCCCGCCGACCCCCGCGCCACGCCCACCGTCTGGGCCAAGGTCCGCCCCGCCCAGGCCCACTTCAGCGCCCCCACCTCAGCCCCACGCCCACCTCAGCGGCCTCACCTCAGCCCCACGCCCCGCCTCAATCCCGACCTCAGTACCCATTTCAGCCCCACGCCCACCTCAGTCCCCACCTCAGCCCCACGCCCCGCGTCAGCGCCCCCGCCTCAGTCCCCTCACCTCAGCCCCGCCCCTCAGCCCCCGGCCCCGCCGCCCGCCGCCACACCTCACGCGCGTTCTCCTGGCCCACGAGTCCCGAGGCCGCTTGCTTGGCCAGGCCGCTGTCGTCCAGCCCCAGCCCCTTCACATGGCTGTGGGAGGCGATTCTCTGAGTCTTAGTGGTGCTCTTCACCTCCTCGATCTTCATCCTGACAACCGGAGCCGGGGAGCCCGCAAAGCCCAAGCAGCGAGCACCCTGTTACCACGAGGCCGTTACCAAGCGGTTGGTCCCGCCTTGGTCGGCGTCCCATTGGCCGCGGCAGGAACGCCTCCGCGCTCCATTGGCTCCTGGCTGCGCCCGTCGCGACTGCCGGGGAGGGCCCGCCCACCAGCTTCCGGCGGTGTCCTGGGGTTGGCTTCCCCCGCGGCCGGCGCTTCCTTCCTGGGTAGGGACTAGAGGGGCGGCGCTGTAGCTCAATAGGGGCGCGCGTCCGGCACTTCACCGCGCCTTCCGGTCCATGAGCGCGTTCGAACTGATACCGCTCTGCGCAACTCAAGTTCGACCTCGGTATTGGAGATGAAGAGACAGGTTTAGAACTTAAGCTTCGACCTGCGCCCGCTGGGCAGTTTTCTGACGGCCACTTCTCTCGGCGTCTTCGGGGAGGCCGTGCTCAGCTTCCTCAGGGGACCTGTCCTCCTCTGCTTTCCCTCGCCTCCATCTCTCCGTTTACTTAGATTAAGTTGGCTGTGGGTGACATTTAGTGTAATTCCTAGTCCGGATGAAGATGCGGGCGAAAAGAGGCCCCTCAACTCACCCAAAAACGCGCAGCAAGTAATCGGCAGTTGGAATTCCTGCTGAGGACTTAAGGCGTGGCAGCCTGTGGAACCCTCATCCCATTCCTCAGATTAGACGGTCATCCCGCGGCTGCGTCCTGTCCAGTTTCCATGATAATGTCAGCGCTGCCTGGAACAGTGTACGCTTACCATACACCCACCCGTTCAACAAACATTTGTTTGCACCTGCTCTGAGCCAGACACTCCAGCTCACTGGGATGCAGACTTAAATACAAAGTCTCCAGCCTTAACAAGCTCAGTCCTTAGCTGGGAAGCTTGCGACGGTGAGGTGCCAGAGCAGGTACACCGGTGTGGTGTGCAAGCCCAGAGCAGGCCACCTGGAACAGCTGGAGAGCTGAGGAAGGCCCATGACGTGGCATGGTAATGCCCGCACGGAACCCTGATGGTAGGCTAACGTCCTTAGGAGCAGATGGTACTTTGCCATGTCACAGATAATTGGACTCAGGTCCAGAGAAATGAAGGACTTGCCCAGAGCTCAGGGGAGCTTTGCATCAGGGTTGAGACAGACCTGAAGTCAAATCCTGCTGCAGTGGTTGCTGACTCTCGTGTCTCCTTGTACTTCTCCTTCATAACTTTTGAGTCTAGGTTTCCAGTTATTTGCATGACTATTGGGTCAGTGTTACTCTCTCCCACTAAACTGCAGGCATTGTGGAAGTGTAGACCACGTCGGTGCTGTTTGTCATTTTAATGTCAGTGTCTGGCACATAGTCTGGCTCACAGCTAAGGCTTCTTCCCGGTTCTGGGCCCCCAGGTACACATAGGGTCATGCAGTTTTGCTGCATGTACTTTACACACTGGATCTTACCAGACTTGGTAATGGTTTCTGTCAGTGAATGGAAACTTTTGTTCCCCACCTCCTCTTCCACCAGAGCTGTTGCATTTTTTTCCCCGCTAAAGAAGGGTTCAGAAATCTGATCTGACCCAGCATTCTCTTTTTACAGGTGTGGAAACTGAGGCCCTAAAGGAGGATGGAGTTTGTCCAAAATAATAAATTGAGCAAATGCCTTTCCAGGCCTAGACCCCAGGTGCAGGGTGCAAAGAAACTGGACCTGGCTGCAGAGTCAGGCAGTTCCTTCTGTTTCAGCAGAAGATGATGCAGCAGGCCAGTCTCCAAGTGCGTGAAGGTAGGTGAGGCCATAGCAGTAGACTTGACTATTATGCCTGCCCAGCATCCTTACCCCCTGACCCCCTCACTCTCATTTTCTGCAGAGAACCACCCTTCCCGCTCTGGGCACCACATGGCTTAGATGGGCTGGCCCTCCCTCAGCTTTGTTTCGGGGATGGACACGGGACCCTGGCCTGGCCAATCAAAGTGTCCCCTAGTCCCCAGAATAGTGATTGGTTCAGAAATGTGAGCGGACAGTCCAGTGACACGCAGTCCTGCACCTTTATGGGAAATAACAGGAAAGAGCCTTGGTCCTGCGTCTCCAGGTCGTCTTTGCCACTTCATGGGAAGGCTCTGTCTGAGAGTGAAGCCCGCACAGAGGGAGGGTCCGCTGGCAGAGGCTCCTGGGGCAGTCCTTCACATCCCAGATCAAGCTTTGCGCACTTGCAGGGTGAACAGCACGGACCTCGGGGCTTCACATAGCTTGAGTTAGGTCTCCATCCGTGGGCCTGTGAGTGACACGTACAAGGTGCGGGGTGGACGCTGCATCCCAGCTTGTGCTGTGTGGGCCCTGGCTTACTTGCCAGCCTGCCCGCTCGCTCACTCTAACCCCTGACCCTTGCTCTTTCACCACCAGTCCCTTGACCCCATCACTTCTTCATCCAGGCCTGATCATCTCAGCCTCTTGGTTTCCAATGCTTCTGCTCCCTCCTTGCTTTGAATTCTTTCACATCTGATCTTTGAACCTACAAGTCCAGGTCAAGCCTGCCGCTGCCTTCTCCACACCTTGAGAGGACTGCTGAGTATGGAGGGAGGCAGTCACTCAGGGAATCTGTGGAGCCACGCACCCATCATGTTCTCCAGCCTCAGCTGAGCGCTCAGAGCATATCCTAACTAACAGGACATTTGATAATGGCCTCCGGTAATCAAACAGTGCAGTACTGGCATAAGGACAGACACAGACTATGGAACAGAATAGAGAATCCATAAATAACCCTCAGTATATGAGCAGGGGAGTCAAGACCATTCACAGGAGAAAGAGCTGAAACTGTAATTAAGTTTTGGTGACTTTGGGCTTAGCATAAGTGACTGTATTTGGGGCCTGTTGTCTTGTTTTCTAACAATTTCCTCCTTCTGATCAGTGTCTCAGCCTGAGAGATGCGATAAAAATTTAAGGCGTTAGCGCTGCTCTCAGCTACCGCTCTGGAGCCCTTGCAGTTTCTGCTGAACCTCTGTGCGGTGCTCACAGCTCATGAGGTCGGGTTCACATTCTTTACCTCAGAGATTCATTCTTTTCCTGACGTTTCAGTCTCAGATCGTTTGCTTGGTGGTTAGTGGCTGCGAACACGCATTTAAAGTGTTTGACAGAATACAATGCACTATGAAGATTATGGCGATGATTATAAGCAAGATAATTCCCGGGGCCTGGGGTGCACTTCGGAGCCATGACCCCCAAGATCCAAACCAATCACAATCAAAGCCAAAGAAAGTCCCTGTTGAAGGAGGCCCCCCTTGTAAGCTAATTGGCTTCGTC
Organism: Cervus canadensis; assembly: GCF_019320065.1. Classification (NCBI taxonomy): domain Eukaryota; kingdom Metazoa; phylum Chordata; class Mammalia; order Artiodactyla; family Cervidae; genus Cervus; species Cervus canadensis. Next base: position 1,223,924 of record NC_057407.1, read on the forward strand.
TCTGGTCTTATATGCCCACGTTCTTACCAGCATTTGGAATGACCTCCCTTTCCGATTGTTGCCGAGTGCAGTGGTATGCTTGTTATTTCATCTCCAGGTTGATTTCTGGGGACAGAAGGGACAGATCATTTTGCTGGCACCTTGGAGGTGGTGCAAAGACACACAGCCAAATAAGATTGATCCACATGGTGAGAACATTACTGCCTTTTTAATCCTTTTTTTTTTTTTAAACACTTTTATTTTTCTGGCCGCACAGCTTGTTGTATTGAACCTTGATCTCTAACCAGGGATTAAATCCCGGTTCCCGGCAGTAGAAGCCCACGTCCTAACCATTGGCTGGCCAGGGAATTCCTGTGCCTTTTTAATTCTGATTCAGTGAATCTTAGGGGGTGGAGTATGACTCTCCCTTTATAATACTTACTAGTCTCAGTTTTTATTGAGATTTTTGTTTTTCCCAGCTATTTGTGGCAATTGATAATGTTTTTCCATGTATAGGGAAATATTTTTATTGAAGTCAAACTTAAAGAAAACTATGTATACCTGGATCTTGCTTAAATGATGAAGATGGCTCATATCATTGGGGTTGAAGAAACCTGACATGAAACAGGGATCAGCTGGCAGGGAGCAGAGGGCCTGAACAAGTCAGCTCTCGCGGCCCTGCTCCCTCTGCTGTGAAACAGCCCTCACAGCACCTCCGAGGGTTATTAAGAGAAGTCGGTGGGATCTCTGCGTCAAGCTTGAGCACTGGGAGCGGCACAGAAAGTGGTATCATAGCTCCGCAACGCAAAGGCGTGGGCTCTTTGCCATCTGCCTCCTGTGTGTGTGCTGCCTTCCAGTCATCTTACCCTGCTTTCCCCTGAGGACTCTCCTGGGAACTGCTGTGGAGCCTGGGGCTGGGGTCAGGTCAGCCAGCCGCCTCTGCTGGGACCTGTCTTCATGCCAGCAGACTTGCCCCACTGCAGCAGTGGAACCTGGCAGTAAATGCTGGGGAAGCAGCTGAAGCCTGCAGGTCCCCAGGGCTCCGGCTGCACCCCCCATCCCACTGGTGTCTTGTGGCAGCAGGGTCAGAGGTCAGGGGAATGTGGTCAGACCAGAGGACAGGCTGTCAGGCTGTTTCCGGTGTAAAGTCTTAGCTGTCAGACTGTGATCCTCTGACCAGGTGGGAGGGAATTATGAGCCATTCACTAATTTAATAAATGTGAAAATAGACTCCACAGTCTAGTTAGATGTCTGTGTTCGTTTACTATGTCTGCAGTAACCAATTCCTACAAACAGTGTCATAAGACAACTCACATGGATCCTGTTACAGTTCTGCCTATCAGTGTCCAAAACAGGCCTCACTGGGCTAAAATCCAGGTGTGGGCAGGCTGGGTTCCTTTCTGAAGGCTCTGGGGAGCTCCCCCAGGCTGGGTTTTCCAGCTTCCACAGCCTGCCCACCTCCTGGACTCATGTCCCGCTTCCACCTTTAAAGACAGTAATGGCCACTGACGTCTTCTCATTTCACCGTCTCTGGTTCCTTCTCTCCCTCCTCCCTCCCAGGGCCCACGGGATAATCTGGAGTAAGCCTCCCACCTCAACCTCATCTCAAGATCTTTAACTGAGTCACACCCGCCAGGTCTTGTCACCATGCAGGCCAACACTGTCACAGGTTCTAAGACGTGGACATCTTTGGAGGTCACTGTTCTGCACAGCCAGCCTCCCCCGCAGGGGTCCTGTCACAGCCCAGACTGATTTCCACAGGTTTTAGTCCGTATCAGAGAGCATACGTTTGTACTGCTTGTCCTGGAAAAAGATTTCAGGTTTTTCTCCGATTGTGCTAACTTGGGTCACACGCTCACTGCCGAACCAGTGGCCATGGCTAGTGAAAGGAACCTGAGTCTCAGGTCCATCCCTGGAGCTAGAGTGGGATCAGCCCCCATGGTAACCCGGAGGAGAAGAGTGTGATGCCTCCGAGGACAGTTGAGGAGGCTTACAGGAGAAGAGGGAGAGGACCCCAACCCCTGCAGACCTTAAAGAGCTTGTATCCATATTCAGGTGGAAGAAACTGGGTGGGGGGTGCGGGGGGACACACGGGGCATGATTCCAGCTTGTGGGGACCAGTTCTTGCCAGGACAACAGCTCCCGCCCTGCAGCTAAGGGGGCATTAGCAGAGCTGCTCAGCGCTGGCAGTGCCGTGGAGCACAGTGGTGGCCTGGTGACAACCTGATCGGAGGTTAGTATGGGACATGCCGAGGAAGGTACATGGTTAACAGAGTCACCAGCAAGGTGGATGGCCTCAGAGAAGACGGAAATTTCCATTTCACTCCTGAAAGAATCTTTAAAGCCAAAACTCAAATCAAAGAGCAAAGTATAATAACTTCCTCTGGGCAAATTTATAATTAATCCTGGATTAATTGGCCTTAATGAAGTTGAATTAATTACTAGCTGTTTGTAAAGAACTTTGAACTACCTTAATACAAAATAGCATTAAAAGAACAGAAAGGAACCAGCATTGCATTAACATTGAGAAGAAATCCCAAATAATTGCAGTTCTGCAGGCTGCTCCCTGTCAATCATTTCCCAGGGACTGGGCCCAGCCTTGGAACCCAGGCTGGGACTCAGGAGTTTGCAGCAGAGGAGGGTGTCTTTGTGGGCTAGAGGTTTGGGGGTGGCTCCACTCAAGAAACAGTGTGCATGTACCCGCCTCGGGGCAAGCAAAGATGTGCAAGGGTCCTCAGCCCACTGGGACAGGGGTGATCAGCAGAGCATCTGGTCTGAAGCAAAGTGGCTTCCCTGGGGTAGAAGCCAGCACAGAGACAAAGGACAGAGAGGCAGGCATGATGGGACCTGCCTCTTGCCGACAACAGCTCTCCAGTTCCTGCGGGGTGTCCCTCACACTCCTCCTGGCACACCTGCCAAGGCAGAGCTCGCTGCTTCCCTGCTGGGTGCTCCCCGTGCCCCCAGGATACAGTCAATCTGGCCGACTTTCAGACAACCCAGAGCTGCCATCTCCTTGGCGCTTGTGGAGATGGGGCTGGACTCCCCAAAGGGACTCAGGCCCCACCCCGAGGCCCACTGCTGGGGAAGGAGCTGCATGTGAGTCGGCTGCTGATGGGGCTGGAGATAAGAAGACCTGGCCTAAAGCCGCAGCCCGGCCGCCAGTGAGCGTTTGGGTGTAAGTCCGGCCAGGTCATGGCTGCAGCCCACAGCCCCAAGACTCAGGGGTTCACCAGGCAAATGTTCCTGGGATTTCATACAGAAACACTCTTGACAGGCGGGGCTGGTAGTCCCAACCGGTGTCGCTTGGCTGAAGATGAGCGGTGGCACCCCGTCCATGCAAGACCCCTCTGGGCACTTTAAACTCTGCCGATCTCTCTCCTGAGAGCCACCTGCCGGGCCCAGGCAGGCATTTGGGAGTGTGGTCCGTGCCGCTGGCCGTGGGCCACCCCTTTCCTGTGGGCGGCACTTCCAGAGCGTGAGGGCCCAGCCCGGGATGTCCGCGGACACACAGCTTTTGCTTCCAGTCTGGCGCTTCGGCGGCCCCGGCGCCCCGGCGAGCGGACCGGGACCGGAAGCTTCGGCGGCGGAACGCGCGAGCCGGGCGCGGGCGGCGGCGGGGCCGGCTTCGCGGGCGGACCGGCGGCGGCATGGCGGGCCGGCGGGTGAACGTGAACGTGGGCGTCCTGGGCCACATCGACAGCGGCAAGACGGCGCTGGCGCGCGCGCTCAGCACCACGGCCTCCACCGCCGCCTTCGACAAGCAGCCGCAGAGCCGCGAGCGCGGCATCACGCTCGACCTGGGCTTCTCGTGTTTCTCGGTGCCGCTGCCCGCGCACCTGCGGCCGGCGCCGGGGGCGGGGCCCGAGCCCGAGCCCGAGCCGCAGCTGCAGGTCACGCTGGTCGACTGCCCGGGGCACGCGTCCCTCATCCGGACCATCATCGGCGGTGAGCGCGCCGGGGCCCGGGGGGCGGGGGGGGGGGGGCGGCGCCCCGGCGACGCCGAGCGTTTTAGGTCTTTTTACCACGTGTGTGCGTGACACACTTGCCCACTCGTTCGCAGCCCAAGTCGGGGAAGCTCAGAGACCCGCACGGTGCCCGGAAGGCGTCCACTCGCTGTCCGCTGGTGCCCCGTTGCCCGTCCCCGGAGTCGGCCGCCGCCCCCTCCCGCGCCGTTTCCGTTTCCGGGAGCTCCACTTGCAGACAGGGCGCCTGTGTATACGTCGACCCCCTCCTCTTCTTGTTCTTCCTTTTCTTTTCTTTTTTTTTGTAAACAAAGTGGTAACACTGCATGCACTATTTCACTGGATACTCCAAGCTGCGGCCTCTATATGTAAAGCAGCACTCACCCCAGTGTTCTTGCCTGGAGAAGCCCGCGGACAGAGGAGCCTGGTGGGCTACAGTCTGTGGGGTCTCAAAGGGTCGGACACGACTGAGCAGCCGAGTGCACACAGACACCACAATACATCATTGTTTTTCAGCGTCACGTGAAAATCCGTTGTGCATTGGCACCACCATTTTCTTAATGTCTTAATGATGGACATTTATGTCCTTTGCCATTTTTGCTCACGATGCTTCTTCAGTGAGTTTTCTAGAACAGACATCTTTGGTGGGTGGGCTTGTGTGTCTGTAAGGAGAGCCCCTAGAACGGACATGCCTGGGCAGAGGGTCTTGGTGGTACTTCTCAGATGCCCTCCTGTGATGTGCCGTTTCATTAATTTTAACAGTACACGTAGTACGTGAGTACATTCTACTCCTTTAGAAATAGAACATCACAGCCCAGGTAGAAGGCCGCTGCTTACCCCTTCCGTCCCTCCAAAGGAAGGCGCTAGTGTACCTCTGGGGAATTACCTTTTCACACCCATTGCAGTACACTGGACTCCACGGACAGGGCTTTAAAACATGTTCCTTTCATATAGAAGAATGGTGCTTTGACGCCAGCACGTGGCACAGAGGGTGTGTAGCTCAGAGACTCTTCCTTCTCACTGTGGACCCAGGACCCTGGTATCTCCCACCTGTCTTCTCCTCCTATTCCTTCTGACGGCACTCCCTGGGCCCACGGGCACATGTAGGAGCACAGATTGTTCAAATGGTCTCATTGGCTGGCTGGTGGGCAGCATCATTGAGCACAGGGGTCCCCGACTGTACGATGAGTGTCAAACACTTCCACCTTGTCGCCTCCCGACTGGTCCATGCTGCGGGCAGTCTGAGACCGTTTCCTGTTTTCAGGAGAGGAAATGGAGGCACTTCTTAACGGGTGTTAACGCAAGACCTGAGCACATGGAGGCGATGGGCCCCAGGCTGCTGCTCTTCTTCCTTCAGTAGATCAGATGCCCGCCTTCCCCTTGGGGAAGTGAGAAAAAAGTGGCTTTTCCTTCTGAGTAGAAGGGAATGCGTTCGAGTGTCTGCCAGCCTGTGGCTACAAACCTGTGTCTGTGCAGCAATGCTGAGTGGAGGGGCGTGTGGGGGGAGTGCGGCCCATCTTTCCGCTGAGGAAACTGGAGTTCCCTGGACAGGGGCTGGAAGCCGCTCTGCTGCTCGTGACCTGGGTCTGTGAATCCCCGCGTTATCCTCATGACGCAGAGGCTTCACACGTCCTGGTCTTCTTGAGACGGCTCCAGAGGCTGAGTCCTGGCTTCTGTGCCTGGACTCCTGCGTCCTGGACCTTGTCCTTCCTCCCTGGACCACGGGCCCTCTCCTCCCTCGGCTCGTCCGTCACGCAGTGGATGGGTGATGGTCAGATCAGGTCGGCTCTCAGCCTCAAGAGTGTCCTGGGGCTGCTCGTCGCCCCCGTGGGAGCACGGTCTGGCCTCTGCCCGTCTCTGTCTCCTGCCCTCCGGCCGCGCTGGCCTTCTCCTTGTTGGACGGGCCAGTCTTGCGTCTGCTGCTCCCCCCTCTTGGACCATCTGACTCGTCCTCACCTAAGTCTCAGCTTGAGCGTCACCTCCTCAGATAGGCCCCTTCGGACCTACTGACCCAGTGTCCCTGGCTCTCCGCCCTCCTGCGTTCTCGTCCCGTTGTTTCCCGCGAGCCCTCTGTGCTGTCTGATGTGCTTGGTGGTCTCGCTTGTTGAGGTTCTCCGTCTTCCGTGGGAGCCAGCGGGAACAGTGCGGGTCTCACCAGGGTGTCCGCAGTGCTGTGACCAGAGCCAGGCCTGTGGGAGGCACTCGGTGAGTTCCGAATGAATGAAGCCGTGTGCCAGCCCGAGGCTGTCGGGGGCAGTGACAGGTCACCAGCAGGGTGCCTGCCCCCTGCCGGCTGACAGCAGGGCAGAGAGCAGAGGGTCAGAGCTCGTTCCGAGCCATGCTGACCAGCCCACGGAGCGATGGCTCTCCCAGTGTGAGCGGACATGGTGCCCGTCCGTCCTAGCCCTGTGATGGTGTTTCTGGGCAGTATTTTCCTCTGATCCGTTTTAGAGTATAAATCTTTCAGAGTGAGAACTTCGGCAAGATTCAGTGATGGGGCTTGAGTGGGGGTGAGGGACTTGGACCCATCCTCGCTCTTGCCCTGGTAGGAAGGAGGAGGTCTGACAAATGCTGGCGGCTGGGCTTGGCCATTTGTAGTCGTCTGTGGCTGCTAGGATTAACAGCGCAGTGTCGCCGGTCTCTTCTGCCTGTGGGTAATGAACGGCCGCTCTGTGCCAGACCGTCGCCCTGATCACCGGCCCCCTGTGCCCCGCTTCAGCGGTGCTTCCGCCGGGCTTGCCCCGCTCTGGGCCTGCATGGCCAGAGCTACTGAGCTGTCACAGCCTTACGCATGTGGCTGGGGTTCCTAGCCTTGGAGGGCAGTGGGCAGCCCCTGGGAGCCTGTCTCTGCCGGCCGGCGGGGAGCATTCTTTATGACGCTTAAGCTTCTTCCATTCTCTGTTCTTCCATGTCTTCGAGCTCACGGGACAGCATGGAGCAGCACCGTGCTTTCAGCCGCTCTCTCCGGGAGTATGCCTGCAGCCTGTGTGCGATGCTCTCTTTGGAGCCCCGAGAAGGCCCGTGTGCTAATGACCATGCGTTTCCCCCAGGTTTTGACTCTGCTCGTTGGCCGTCTGCATTTAGCACCGAGCAGGCCGTGTGGCCCAAGCAGAGGGGCCACAAGGGGGACCGGCCACCCCAGGAATTCAAGTGTTGTTCTCATGCAAAACCAACCAAGCAAAAAGACACATCTTGTTTTCTCCACCCCTAGTCTTTCATGGATCTGTCTAGAAATTCGTTGTGTTGAGTTATGGCATGTTACTCTTGTCCTCAAATGCTGAGGCATGTTTAAGGGCGATGATACAAGTGGAGGCGCTTCCTCAGCTCTAACTCCTTTGCCTCCTAGAATCCGTTGGCTTTCGTCCCCTGCTCCTCGGTGTGCGCCGGGTAGGACCCCTTCTTCCAAGCCTGGATCCCTCGGTGTCTCTAGGAGACCCAAGTCAATCTCTGCCTGCAGCAGCGGCCGCTGGCCAGCAGGTGACTTTGCTGGGGGTTGGGTGACAGTGTGGGAGCTGTGTAACGTCAGAGACGTGGCCTCGAGTTTAAATGAATGCAGAATATTTGAGCAGGAACCAACCAGGAAGAAAAATGGAAGCAGGTAGTCATATCTCATTCTGCTGGGGTACATTTTTCTTCTCATGGGGCTTGCCCTTGAGAACAAAACATATCAAATGTTAAATCAAAGAATATTTTCTAGTCATGCTAGGAATAGAAAATAATGCAGACTTGCTTTGGCGAGGCGAATGTTTTGCTGGAAGGTTATAATCAAAGTCAAGAGGAAACCATAGCCACAGCTTTTGGTAAAGCTGTGACCACTTAAAATTAATTGCTTTAAATTTCTCCCTTAGCCTCAGATTCACTCCATCCAGGTTGGAATAAGATTTGGGCAGGCATCCCAGGAACCAACCAGTCAATTAAACCCTGAGACCTATTCCCTGCATGCTTGTCCTTGCATTGGCTGGTCCTGGCCCAGGCTGGGCCTGAGGCTCCCTCTGACCAGCAGGCCTTTGAGGCCATGCTGTGGGAGGTGATGTGGAGAACAGTCTCTGGAGCTCTGGGGACCCAAGGGGACCTGGAGGTCTTCCACCTGCTGTTCCCGCAAGCCTGGAGGCCTCTGGGTGGCTCTTGGGCCAGGCAGAGTGGACTGTCAAGGCTGTTTTGTTAAACATTTGTTCTGAGATGTAATTCACATAGCATAAAATCTGCCCATTTCTGGTGCACATTTAAGCGTCTTCAGCCTGTTCCCAGAGCTGTGTCGTCAGTGCTGCAGCCTGAGCTGCGTCAGTGTGAGGAGGTCCGCACGGCCACAGGAGTCCCTACCCCGTCCCTGCCCCAGGCCGAGCCCCGGCGGTCCCCACGCCCTCCCTGCCCCAGGCCGAGCCTCCCCGGTCCCCACCCCGTCCCTGACCCAGGCCGAGCCTCCGCGGTCCCCACTCCTTCCCTGACCCAGGCCTGGAAGCCTCTCGCCTGCTCCCGTCTGCTCCCGTCTGTCCGTGTGCCCGACCTGGAGTTTCGTACAAACAGACTGACACGTGATGTGGCCTTTTGTGTCTGGCTTCTTCCACCAAACGTGTTGCTTCCAGGGTTCATCCATGGTATAGTGTGCACAATGCTTCATTCCTTTTTTAAAAATCCATTTTTGTTTTTAATTGTGGTAAGATACATTTTACATAAAATATACCATCGTAACCATTTTTAAGTCTGCAGTTCAGTAACCTCCGTCTCCAGAGCTCTTTTCTTCTTACAAAAGCAAAACCATGCCTGTTAAATTCCCCTTCCACCTTCCTCCTTTTTATGGCTGAATAGTACCCTTTATAACCCTAACCCTAAAAATCCAGTCATCAGTTGAAGGACGTCTGGGCTGTTTTCACTTTTTGACGATGATGAGAAACTCCACTGTGGACATTTGTATTCAGAAGTTTGTGTGGACGTATGTTTTCACTCTCCTGGGTTTGTACGTAGGAGTGGAGTTGCTGTGTCAGAGGGTAACTCTGCTTCTCGAGGAGCTGCCGCCGGTCTTCAGCAGCGGCAGCGTCCGTGCGTCGGGTTTCTCCGTGGCCTCGCCAGCACTGGGATTGCCTGGCTTTTGGACCATAGTCATCCTGGTGGGTGTGAGGTGATAGCTCACTGACACCTAAGCCTGCATTTCCCTGATGTTTTCTTGTTCTGTTTGTTCGTCTTTTCTGGAGAGCGGTGTATCCGGATCCTGAGCCCTTTTTTTCAGATGGCTCATCTGGCTTTCGTTATTGAGTTGTAAGAGTCTTTATGTATTGTGAGTACCAATCCTTTGTTAGGTATCTGATTGGCAAATATTTTCTCCCCTTCTCTGGGCTGTCTTTTCTCAGTAATATTTGAGGTAAACAAATAAGTGAGTTGAATTAAATGGACATGGTTTGAGAGGACCATGTGTGCCCGACACTATTCAGGCTGTCAGGGGTGTCTGGAAGTGCGATTTAAAGGCTCTTAGGGCCCCTTGGGTCCTCCTCCTGGACCCGCCCACCCCCGTCCTTAGTGCCGGCAGGAGGAGGCTCTTCCTGTCTGCCCGCCCCGTGGAGGGTCTCACCGCACACTGGGGTCTTGTGCAGGTATGTTTTGATGGCCCCTGTGTTAAACTCCTTTTTTATAAAAATTTATTGCCAGCATGTCACAATCAGGAGCTTTTATGTAACAGCCCAGAAGTCCACCACTTCGCTGCGCGCGAGTGTACACCGAGCGCAGAGTCCACGGGGCCGGATCTCCGGAGCCTGGGGCGCCTCCTGTCGGGGGAGGCCCTGGGGTGCTTTCAGAGGGCCCGGGGAGGTGCGGTGGAGTGGGCACGGCGCCCGGGAGCGTCTCCCGTCCAGGCGGCTGCTCCTCTGGGCCCTCGATTGTCTTGCCATGTCCTGCCAACTGGCCCCAAGGCGGGGGTTTCCCTCCACACTCGGGGTCTCCCCCAGAAACGAGGCTGCTGGGGCCCAGTCGGAGCGGCTGCAGGCCGTGTGTATGGCCTCAGCCCGCACTGCTTTGGGGGGAGCCCGGCTCCTGAGTAGCAGTTTGTACATAAGTCAGTTTGTCGAAAGCGCAGACTTGTGCCTCCATTCTCCCTGGATTATTGGAGTTTTGTGTGTTGTTAATTGGGTCTTTATTTTCTTGTGATTAGGCTCCTGCTGCTTTGAAGTGGCCGAGGCTGGTGGGGAGGGGGACTTAGTTGACTGGTGATCCTCTCTTGGCAGGAGAAGAAACAAGTTTTGCTGTTGAGAGAGGAGCTGAGTTTCCCTCTGCTGTATCTCTCAGGCTAGGACGATGCCTCTGTGTCTCGGGGCTTCAAGGAGACTGCGATCGCTTCCTTTGTCTCTAACCTACTTCCCGAGGATGTCTGTTTGCTGGCACGCACAGGTGCTACCTGCAGATAAACCTGACTATTCCCTTTTAGAGTTAGTACTGGGAAATGCCAGCGCTGACCTGCTGGGCCCCCTGGACGCGGGGCCCCGCCTTTGCCACTTGGGGTCACTCGGTGGCGTAAAGCTCCCTGAGTGGAGGGCTCAGCCTCTGTCACCTGATGTCGGGATGAAGGCTGTCTGCCTCCTGGCTGTGCGGCAGGGCGGCGCTTACTCTGCTGGGGTCACATCCAGGTGAATTTCAGGGCCCCCTGCCCTGGGCACCCGAGACCCTCCTATGTGTGTGACCCCGGTGTTCCCTGCTCTCTAAAATGCGATCCATTCGGAGGCGGTCCTCAGAGCTTCTGCCCCAGAGAAAAAAGACTTTCCGTAAGTGGGGCTGCTTTCCCTAAGCACCTCTGGGGTCCACGAGTGGGCAGAGCACGGGAGGCCGGGAGGACGCTGGGGTCCCCAGCGGCGTCGGCCAGGCGGGGAGGGCTGGCCCCCACTGGCTGCACGGGGCGTGTCTGGAGAGCCCGTGCAGGGCATGCCCAGCACCGCCAGCAGGACGCTCAGGGCTGCCGGGGTGCCCCTCTCAGCACAGCGCAGGGGTAGTGAGGAGCTGCGGGCAACTGCGGGGTCCTTGCCCGGGCTGGTGCAGTCGCCGCTCCCGCACGGACACTGCAGTTTGACTCAGGGTGCTGAAGTCACGTCACAGCAGGCGGTTCTCCACCTGCTCTCCAGGCGCCTGTGGGGCTGGCTGCAGGCCCCCAGACTCCCTGTCCGCCAGACTCCAGTGGCCCCTTCACAGTGACCAGCGCCCCGGTTCTCCACAGTGGGGCGGGGGCGCGCTCCCGCGACCCCCGCCCCCTCCTGCTCCTCCACCGGCGTCCTCAGCTGCGCACCCGCCTGCCCCTCTGCCCAGCGCGGCCGCTCCCCGGACAGGCCTCCGTCCACCCCACGCCAGGTGAGCACCACCGGCAGTGTCTCGGGTTCCAGCCCCTCTGCAAGCTGTCCTTCCCGCCCGAGCAGAGAACTCTCTCTGAACGGCTAACACGGTTATTTTATTTCGCTGCCTAAAAGGTTTTCATTTTCTCTCCGTTGCTGTAAAGGCCAAACTCGGCAAGAGGCCGACAGGGCCCTTCCCGAGGGGCCGCTGTGTCTGTGTCTCTCAGGACCCCAGGCTTAACGAGCTGCTTGCGGGTCTCTCTGGCTCTACCCCGTCTCTGGGAGCCTCCCCGTGCCCACGCTGGCCCACCCCCCAGACCCGGTGGTCTGCCCTCCGTGGTCAGTGCGTTCGCTGCGCCCGATGCCAGGAGGCGGGGGTCCTGCCGCCACCGACTCCAGGACCACGGGCAGGGCCTCCACGCAGGCGCAGAGCAGCCCAGCGGGTGCGCGGGTGAGCAGGCCGGCCCCTGCGCCGCGGCCCGCACCCTGCCTCCGGCGGGGCTGGGAGCCCTCCGCCACACAGGGTTCACTGCGGAGCAGACCTGCCTGGAGGTCAGACGAGTTAATCTTCCAGTGGAAATTCAATCCTCATATTTCATTTTCAGGCCACTTTGCGTAGCAAAGTAGTTTAACTCGGAGCAGATTGCTGCCGCTCTGGTGGTTAATTTCATGGCCCGCAGAGGGTCAGCACGCGGGGCCAGGGCCGCAGTGACCCTGTGCAGCTTGCCGCACACGGCGACGCCCACAGCCTGTTGTCTTAGGGAGCCCGTCTCAGGCATCCTTCAGCCCGGCGCTCCGGAGTTAACAGGGTGACCTTTTCAAGAACATTTTTAAAAGCTACAGCACAGATTCCTCCCACACCGTATATTTTCCTTTCTCCACGCAGTTCAAAGGGGCTGGGTTGTCTCATAGGTTTTTCGTCAGCGATCTTCAGCTTGACCCTGGTTGTTTAAATCTGCCGGAGGAAATTTGAACAAACTTGTACTTTGGTAATTCTTCTGCCTCCGTGAACCTTTAACCTTAAGGTTTCTTGGAGAGCCTGGGGCCGCATTGTCACCAGCCGGCCCTGCTGGGGCTCTCAAAGGCCATTGTCTGGCGCGTCTGTTTCCACTTTGCTACTGGAGTTCTCTGGAGGAAGGGTATTAATTCAGACCTGATCTGCAACAGGACGAGGACTTCTGAACTTGCCCCCGAGCTCGGGGATGGGGAAATGAACATAATGCGAGAGCCTGTGGGCCCCGTGGGGTCCTTCAGTAGCTGTGGAGGTGGGGGGCCTCTGGGGCGGCCGGCGTGGTGGCAGCCCGCGGTGACCCACCTCAGCCAGCTCTTGTCGGCAGCAGGACCAAAAGCAGTTCCTGCCCCTGGTGGTCCAGCCTGGGGCCCGAGTTCCCCCTGATGGTGACCTTCCTGGTGCACCAGGTCCCCAGGAACCCAGGAGGCTGAACGTGAGCCTGGGCCCCACACCCTGACAGGGCGCGCCTGTGACTGGACCCTCCTGGGGAGAGGGGCCGGGCTTCCCAGGCCAGAGGGCGTGGGCTGGATGCAGGGCCTGCCAGGGTCTCCATCGAGTTCTCCCCGTGCTCCCCACAGGAGGGCTCCGAGACCCCAGGAGTGTGTGGAGCCTCGGTCATGGCATCGGGGGCGCTGGTGTTTGACATGGACTCTGCCCACCTCCGTCCTGATGGCAGCTGCTCTTCACAGGAGGCTGGGGCTGTTGGAGCCCCCGGCCCGCCCCCGGGGCTTGCTTTCTCTCCTCCCAGGATTCATAGCACCCTGAAGATCTGGCCAGGGGACCTGATTCCTTATGATCGGACGTTGAGGAAGGAAGGGCGTACTGATGCGTCCACTCCTCCATCCTTTCTGCAAACCCTGAGCCACACACCCACGCTTGGAGCGGCGTTTACGCGGGCGATGGGACAGAGTGGGGCTCAGTGTCCGCCGTGGGGGCGTGCAGGGAGGAGCAAGCAGGACACGTGGGGGCAGAGCGGCAGGCAGGCGGGTCCCGAGGCTGCCCTGTGCGTCAGGGGCCGCTCTAGCCGGCTGCCAGAGCCGGTGTCCACGACAGGAGCCTGCTGTGGGCTGGCCTGCTGGACAGATGTGGCTGTTTGGAGTCTGTCCATCTCCGGTTTGCCAGAGGACAAGGCCGCGCGTGTCCTGCGGTCCTGATTGGAGGACAGAGGCCAGGAGGGAGGGCTCCACCAGCTTCACACGCCGAGTCCTCTGTCTGGCCCTGGACCCCCTTCTCTTCCCAGAGGGGAGGGCAGGACCACAGGGAAACAGGAAGCGGCGGGTACTCCTGGCTCACGTGAGCTGGACAGCAGCCAGGACGCCGGGACTGTGGTCGGCCGTTGAGGCTGGACTGCCGAGCCAAGCGCTGGGCGTTGCGGGCAGGGCCTGGAGGAGCTGAAAGTGCTGGTGCCCCTGCCTTTTCCTCTGGGTGCCCCCAGTCCCCTGGGGACAGACTTTGCACTTTCTTCCCCCAGTGGGCGTCCCTGGCGGCTCAGCTGATAAAGAGTCCTAATGCAGGAGACCTGCATTCAATCCCTGGGTTGGGAAGATCCGCTGGAGAGGGGAAAGGCTACCCACTCCAGTATTCTGGCCTGGAGAGCCCCATGGACTGTATAGTCTATGGGGTCTCAACGAAACGGACACGACTGAGCGACTTTCACCTTCTTTCTCACCTTCCCCCAAGATGAGTTTGGCATGAGGTCTGGCCCATCTTGACTGTGTCCGGAAGGGTGCGTGTGGGTGTGGCGTCCGGGTGGCTTGTGGTTCAGAGCAGACCTGGGGACGGCCCGAGAAGCCCAGGGCTTTCCTTGTGGGCTCCCGCCGGCAGGCTGGCCTCCACTCCCGTCGGGTCCTGTCCTGAGGGTTGGTGGTTTACATCCCATGAGGCTCTCTCAAGATGCCGGGGCGGTCTTCTGGGCACGGAGCCCGGACTCCAGGGTGCAGGTCACCCTGCAGGTCGGGGCCCGTCAGAAGGAAGAACCCTGACTGAGCTCTGGGGGTTCCTCTGAAAAGCAGCAACTGGGGTCCCCCCACATGTTTATTTCTCCCCCTGGAATCAAGTGGAATATTTTCCTGGCAAATATTTCCTAGGTAGAAAGAAGTACTGTGGACTTGCTTTGCAGATTCGTTAGTCGTTTCTAAAAGTTTGTAAAAGTAGGTAAGAAAACCTGCCATGGAAACCAGTGAAGTTTCTCTTCGAGGAATGACTCTTTTCTAGGAAAGATAAGAGGCAGTTATTTTGGGTCTGATTTCATCAGCCGAACCTCTCCGTCTTCCTCTTACCTCACTGTCTGTCCCGGAAGGGGACACTGGAGCCAGCTCCCTGGTAACGCATGTGTCTCACCCTTTCCCGACCGCGTCCGGGCCGTGCAGAGGCGGCGCTGGGCGGAGGCGTCCCCATCTCCCTGCCGACTTGGGCCTGTTCGGTGCACAAGAGGGCAGTGTTTGCTCGCGGTCCTGGGTGGAGACATCCATGTGGGGTGACAGGTCAGCAGAGTGAGAACGACCTCGGGCTTTCCGAGACAGAATGAACCGTAAGCTGCAGCCGGGGTGGCCTCCGTGTGCGCCTTTAAGCGCTGACCCTCCAGAAAAGAGCTGCTTGCTGTCTTTTTTATTTTTCCTTAAAAAGAAAAATATTGTTTCTTTGAACGTTTATTTTTCATTTTTTTTTAATCAATGGAAATATGGTTTGCAGCCTTGTACGTACAATGGCAGAGGTTAAAGAGTGTTGAGAAAGCAAAACAACCGCCTTCCAATTAAAAGCCATATGGGAGGGTTTCTGTTTGAAGCGAGGGGTCAAATGCATATGCCGCCCCTTTCGCGTCAGTGTAAAGATTATCGGGCTTAACTTTTAAAGCATTTGAAGATGTGGGCTCAGTTGTCAGCCCTCTTCACTTGGTTTTCTTTTTTTTCTGCAAGTTTGTGGTATTAGCCAAAGCAGGGACTTTCCAGGAGAAAAAAGAGGTGCTCTGCCTGCCTCCCCAAGGTCACAGTTCTGGCTGACTCGACCGTGTCTGCTCTTGTCCGAGGATTTGCCTATTTTCAGCTCCTCCATGGCGTTTTCCCGGAGCGGCTTTCAAGGCTGGAAGACACGTCTTGGTGCCCAGTCCTCCTGACACCCCCGTCCCCCAGATTCGGGGTCTCACGGCCTCCTTGTTCCCCTCAGCCTGGAAGTGCAGGTTTCAGGTGCCTCTGGGAGGGGACAACCAAGCCCCCGAGGAAGTGGGTGGAGCCCAGGTGTGGCCTACCACGGCTCCAGGCGGCCCAGGGCACGGCCACTTCCCTCCCGCCGGCTGCACGCCTGGGCCGCGGGCGGTCACCCTGCTCGCTCGGCGGGTGCACCAGAGCATGGGCTGCAGGACCGCTGGCACGTGGTTGGACAGGCTGTGGTGACGTCGCCCCTCTGCCCCACTACAGGAAGCCGAGGGCTGGGGGTGCGGGACGTGAGGCCAGAGGCACAGCCGGGGGTGGCTGCCCGTTCTCCGTCGCCAGCCCCTCTGCATGCCCGCGGCCGCACGTGGGGATCCAGATGGAGCCTCCGAGAGCCATCGGGAGGAGAGGGGTTCCCAGGCTTGGCCTGTTTGAGTTCCCTCTTTCCACCTTTTCTAGTCACAGCGTCCGTCTGCCCAGGTGACTGCGTCCACAGGGCAGATGCAGCGTGCAAGGCGGACGTGTGAGCACAGCTGTCCCCTCGGGCTCGTCCGTAGGTCAGCAGCGTCTGACGCAGAATCTGACCGTGCCCGCCCTGCCGGAGCCTGGGGTGGCCTTCTCGCTTGTATTCCTTGAAGTCCCTCTTCCGGCTTTTCTTAGCAGGAGCCTGAGCTGAGGCTTTCAAAAGAGCCTCATGCCATGCTTCTCCAGGAACGCAATTTGTGAAACGCCAGAACCCTCGAGGAGGCCTGGTTTGTAAGGGGACGGAATGCTGCTTCCACCTTGGGTCCTGGGCTGGTTACCATCTTTGGTGCCCGAGGCGGGGGTGGCGAGCAGGGAATGGAACGGACGTTCCTTGGCAGTAATTTCCAGGCAGATTCTTGAATGCCGTGTGTGCTTCGGGTCACCGTCAGCTCATAACGGAGCAACACGGAGTGAGAATTCCTACAGTGGAGACGTGCGCGGCGCCCCGCAGACACGCGATGGCACAGATAGGGAGCTTTCTGTGCGCGCAGATTCCCCGGCTATCTGGAAAATTCAGATTGAATAGCCATTCTGAAGTGCTCCCTTTTAAAAGAAGTCCTTCCGCGAGCGTTGCAGCCCGAGTAAATACCAGTAATTTTTATTTCCCTCTCCTTATCGGTGCCCCTGCTGAAATGCTCCTGCACGGCCTATCTGGTCTTTTCAGGTGAATATCAACTGATTAGTGTCAGCTTCCAACCTGAATTATGATCCGCCCTTCAAAACACAGGCAGCTTCCGCACCTCTGCCTCTGGAGCTGATTGCCAACACCCCGCAGTACCGGGAGGCAGCCGCGGGTGGAGGGGACGTGCTGAAGTGTGGCCCCGGGCACAGAGGGCAGGGCTGTGTGCCTGCGTGTGAGAGGGCGCGGGGCCTGCCGCTGCCTCTCGGGTGGGTGAGGGGCTGCGTGCAGGCTGGGAAGGTCTCCCTGCGGCCTGGAGGAGATGCCCGCTCTGGCCTCTGCCCCCCAGCCCCCCCCCCCACTTCCTGGGACCTGCCCCCATGCCTGGGGGCTGCCCTGGGGGCGACTGCTCTGAGACCTCACGGGCCTGGAGGGCCGAGGACAGAGCGGATGTCCCGGACCAGGCTTCTAGCGCCGCGTCCTCGTGCATCCGAGCGTGCTCTTGGCCTCCTCTCCTCCCGTGGTGCAGTCGGCTCAGCCCCGGCCGCCCAGGTTTGCAGGCCCGGTCACTGCGGGTCCTGTGCGTGTCCTCCGGGCGGTCCGCGGCTGACCTCCCCGAGGGCAGGGGCTGCCGGGCTGGGCCCTGTGGCCACCAGGACTGAGACGGGGTTTTGGCTCTGGCGCTGGCTTGTTGTGTGGCTGGCTGGCTGACTCTCCTGCCTTCGCGTGCCGCGGAAAGGAATGGTGGCCCTTTCGTGGGGCACGCTGTGGCAGCCGGGGTACGGTCGGCTCCGGCCTGGCGCCCTCTCCGCTGGGGGCGTGCAGACCAGCTCTGAGGGTCCGCACGGGACGCCCCCCTCTGAGGGCTTGAGAGAGTTGAGCACCCCCTTCCCTCAGCGCTTCAGACAGCGGGAGTGAGCTCTGAAATTATGCAAGAGCTGTGTTTCAAAGAAGGAAGCGAAATTCTTGCATTTTTTCAGGCAGAGAAGGGGAGGGAAAATAGATTCATTGTTTTGCTTGGCCGTTCCACAGGATGCAGGGCCGAGCTGCCCCCCACCCCCAATGGCATCACCGGCTGACTTTCTTTCTCTTTCTCTTTCTCCCTCTCCCCCGCTTCCTACTCAAACTGCAACAGAACCCTCTTCTCCCCGAGTCGGGCTCAGGTTCTGGCCTGGGACGGCGTCCTGTACTGGAGATGCGCTGATGCTGGGCTGTGTCCTCTTTGGCGGTCTCTGGTCAGCACCTGTGTGTGTTTGCAGGGGGGTGGCCGGTGCTGGCCCCGGGGCTGAACTTGGGTCTCGCGAGGAGGCTCCCCCTCCTGGGAGGGTGCCGTCCCTTGCCTGCGGCCAGGGCTGGGGGGGGAATGAATGTGGACAGAAAGCTGTGGGCTGACCGCTGGGTCCCGGGAGCCTGGGGTCACAGGCCAGGAGGAGGCTGGTAGGCGCCAGGGGAGGTTGTCTCAGGGGGGCCGTAAAAGTCCAGCGCCGCCTCCCATTCACACCTTCGCACAACCCGGGCGGGCGGGACAAGGGCCCAAGTGGGAACCCCTCAGGGGCAGTGGCTGCTCGGAGCCTCAGTCTCCCCGTCTTCAAACAGGAGTCACGGTGTGGGCTCTGTGAGGCTCCCCCCGTAAGCTGTTGCCTTACCCCAGTGCGCGGCTCTGAGACCCACAGAGTTCGCTGCAGCCTATGCGGTCTCAGTAAGCGGCGTTAGCTATTAGGAGCACAGCCAAGTGTGATGTGATGTTTTAATTTTTAAAAGATAGTTCCCGTAAAAATAAACCATTCGTCAGAAGTCTCCTTGTGTCTGGTGGGAGAGAGAGGCCGGATGGATGGTGTCTGACATGGTGGGAACGTAAGATGGCCAGGTCTACTTTGTCTTCGGCCGTGATGTCGTTGGGGAGAGACTGAATTGCCACACTTGAAGCACAAGCGCTTCGTTACGTGAATCTGGCTGGAAAACTGCAAGGCGCTTGGCACTGGGAGGAGGCAGGGCCCGCAGCGGAAAGAGGGCCAGAGAGCAGGGAGAGACGGGGATGCTTGTTAGGAAGCAGCGGGTTTTGTCTGCCAGGAGAGGCCGGGCTGCCGGAGGCCCCAGCTTGTTCTCTGCGTGTGCACTGAGAGGTGCCTGTCCCTGCTGAATCACACACTCCCAAAGTGTGTGATGGGGAGCACGCTTTCCTTAAAGGGATCTGGGCATCCATACGACAGAAAAACTCAGAACAACACACAACAGCGTAAGTGGAAATGCAGAACAGCTTAAAAGGCTTCAGGTTTCGAGCCTGAGAAGCTGAATTTGAGCCGTTAGCTGTGTGACCTTGGACAGATTCCCCAACTTCCTGGGGCCTGGACTTCCGGTCAGCAAAATAGGAAAGAGTCGTCCTGAGGATGAGAAGAAGCGAGCCTGGTGCGGGACGAGCTTTCAGGAAACGGTGCTGCCTGTGAGCGTTGCGCCCCGGGCAGCAGGCCCCGTCTCCGTGGCCGTGGACGTGGGCTTCCCTGAGACGCTCTGGTTCCTCTGTAAACGAGCACCTGGACGCCGGTTCAGTGTCGTGGGGGGCTCGTGGGTGAGTTCACGGGACTGCGCCTGGGAAAGCTCTTTTCGTTAACTCCTGATTTTAGTACCAGGACGGAAGAAGGCTCTTCAGAGCCTGATGTGCTTGAAACCTGGGGAAAAATTCAGAAAATTCCCCTTTTTCCAAAGACTGGATGGGGTGCCCTTCTTTCAGTTGGGAAAACAAGTTCCTCCCGAGTTTATTGTTTATTTGGAGGGCATGTTTGGTTCCCACTATGTCAAATATAATACATAACATTGATGTATTTTGAAGTTTTCAAGCTAGCAAACATTAACCCTTTATGAGGGTTTTTAAGTGGCCTTGCTGATTTTCCATTTCCCCCAGATCTGCATGAGTGAAATTTCTGGAAGCTTTGTCTGTCTGGCCGAGCGGACAACACGTCCGTTTAGAGACGGTGGGGAGACCCACGGGCAGCCAGTGTCGCTGCAGCGAACTCGGAGACCTGCGCGCGTTCACTCTTCTGTGGGGCAGGTGCCTGAGGCCCAGGGGCTGCTCCGGTGTAGAGGCCTGCGTCTTCGAGAAGCAGGCTCCAGTTTGTGTTTATAAACAGGAAGGTTGACCTGCAAGGAGCTGGGTGAAGCGTCCAGAAGAAAGAGGGCATGTGGCCCCTCCAGGGCTTGTTCGTGGCTGTCACACCCGTGAGCCGTGCACAGACGTTCTTGGTGTAAGTGGTCAGCGTCCGGGCCTCCAGAGATGCTGTCCACAGACGCGTGGCCCTTGAGGGCAGACTTCAGGCTCGGGAGGGGTCGGTGTGTGCCTGGACACCCCGGGCCAGGCAGGGTGCGCCCAGCCCACAGTGCTGAGCCGGGGTCCCCAGGGACCCGGCACGACTCAGGCCTTGATGGCTCTGTCACCGAGGGGCTGGACTCTGGGGTTGTTACAAAGGAGAGTCTCTCGGGCAAATGAGAATTATCAAAGCTTTCTCCTTCTCCCACAAGTGAAACTCTTAAACAGTTTTTCCCCGTGATGTTTTCAGCATATGAAGTGAAACTGGAAGCAGTCTCCATAAGTCACTTATATTCTGGGGGCTGAGAAGCATGAAAAATTCAGCTTCTGAAGACGACTCTTCACAGGAAGTCAGCAGCAGCCAGACCCGCCGTGGGGCGGACGTTCTCCAAGCCGTAACCGTGGTACCGCGGCTGTATGCAGACTCAGCTGGCTTAACGGCGATGTCTCTAAGTGTGACTGTCTGGAGGTCAGTGCATTCGGGGGCCGGCATGTTGGTAGAGGTGGCACACAGGCTTCAGGTTCAGAGACAACCTTGCTTTCCCGTGGAGCTCACTCACCGTGCAGCTTTCCAGAACCTCCCGAGGAGCATCCGTGATTGAAGAAGCCCAGGCCCCGAGCCAGGTCAGCCTGGCCGCCCGCTCCTCTCCCATGCAGCTCCCAGACCTCCTTTCTTTACCAGACCCAGAAACTGCTTCTCACTGATAGCTCTGCCTTCTTGTACTGAATCTCCCAACCCTTGCTGTTGTTACTGGCATTGTCATTTTACTGTGAAAACTCCTGCGGGACCAGCATGGGTCTCCGCAGAGAAGACGCAGCTGTGCCTTGGGCCCAGTGCATGTGAAGCCGCGCGGGGAGTGTGCCTGTGTTTGCGGGCGTCTGCACCTCACGGCCGGAGGGAGACTTGCTTTCACAGCCTGGAAAGGCAGCCGTGCATCCCAGTTCTGGGGGACGCCAGTGTTCATACCGACTTGTTCCAGGGAAAGGAAAGGAAGCCCTCGGTCCCGTTTGAGCCTCTGGGATGAATGGGGCCTATTTCTGATTCCGACTTGACCGAGGCGGTCTCTCCCTTTCCCCAAGTGCCGCTTCCCAAGGTGAACAAAACATGTTCTGTGCACGAGAAACGTGAGATGCCGGCGGCACGGGGGAGGAGGGGCAGAGGAAGCTGTTTGCAAAACTACTTAAAATAAATTTGAGGGGTCAAACATGGAACACGGTTGCCGAAGAGAAAGGAAAAAACGCCTTAGGTCAGTTCAGCTGAGTAGCTGGGCATTCACATTGGCCGGAGGACTGAGTATTTCTTGCTAATCAGATACAATCGGCCCAGATAATATTTGCGTATCTGAAGCTTGATCTCCTTGCCTGTACGTCAGGGAGGTTAACCTAGCGGGGCGTGTTTCTCAGTTCGGTGATTTGGATGAACAGACGCCGCTCGGGAGAGACGTGGGCTGTGCACCTCATCATCCCGGGTTCAGACCGGGGTCTGCAGGGTGCTTCTCAGAGCCCTGGGCCACAGCAGCGGGGCTGGCTGCGTTAGCACTTCACTGAAAAGCGATCGGTACTTCTAAATTAAACATGCAGAGTTATCTTGGTGAGGCATTGAGTGGGAGGTTGCTGGATTATTGAATTTGGCCCGCAGTTTAGCGAGTTCAGCAGGGACTGGGGGTGTCTGAAGCAAATTAATATGCAAGCGATCTGAGTCAGCAAGGCAGGAGCTTATTGTCTCATCAGGGCAAAAAATTCCTTCCCCGTGATCCATACTTTTCAGGAGGCAAATAAAACCTGTTGTTTGAGGTTCCCATCTGAGTGATGATTTCAAATTGCAGATTTTAACCAGTAAAACGCACACGATGGAATAATTGCATTAAATGGGGAAAAAATTGCTCTCTTATCTCCATGATATGTAGCATAGAGGAAGCCTGAAGTGGGGGGGGGGGTTGTTGTGGTTTTGTTCATATAGGTCGGGAGAAAACGTCATTTTCTTTGTTATAAAAAAGTCTGAGGTGACCCGAGCACGTGAACTTGCTTTGTCCCGTAAGGCTGAGTGTGATTCCGCCTCTGCATCCTCTCGCCTGGCCCGGCGCCCTCAGCCGTGGTTTCTCAAGCCTAATGGCCCGGCTGCTTCCTGGATCAACCCCGTCCCCTGTCCAAGGCAGCCCCTCACAGCCCCCTCCCGGCCGGCACAACGTGCATTTCTCATGGACACTGAGCCCTGGACGCGAGGTTATGCCGTCCGGGCTCAGGCGTCCCTCCTAGTCCCCTGTCTTTAAGCGGGAAGGTGAGGCCTTGCAGAGGGGTGAGGAGGCGCGTGTGCCCGGGGAGCTGACACGTCGGATGGCCTGGCAACCCCGCCCCTGGCCCCACAAGCAGAAGATGCTCTGAACCAGGCGGCCGGGGAGGGTTCGGGGCGGGGGGCCTGTGACGGGGTCGGAGCTGCGGGCGCAGCCTCTGCGGCTCGGGGAGCTGGCGGGTCACCGCTCCGCGTCGCAGCCTGACTCTCGGAGGCCGGAGGCCTGGTACAGCCAGACGCTTCCGTCTTTCAAAGTCATCCGTGGCTTTAAAGCAAAACGAAGAGAAGACGGGCTCCCAGGGTGGCAACGGCCTTCAGTTCTGTGTTTTCCGTGGACCCCCTCTCCTAGAAGCCCCGGCCTGACCGTCTGCCTCATCGGGACCTGATCGAAGGTCATTCTTCCCTTTCCAGGGCCTGAGCTCCCCTCAAAGTGTGCAGCCCCGGCCACGTGGGGGCACTTGAGGACACGGCCCTGAAACTCACGGCTGGCCCACCGTGTCCTTGGTGCCGGAGATGCAAGTCGCATTCCGGACGCACGTGGGTGGCGGCCGTCCCTGGCGCCGGGCCCTTTGTCCTGTGGATGAAGGATACGGCGCATCGGTGCAGTCCCACGCCCTTGCCCTGCGGAGCGCTCTGAGCCCGCTGTGTGTCTGCCGCCCTCCACCAGGACTCGCGTCCCAGTCACATCCCGCCCGGCCGGTCACACGCCTGCAGATGGGGCGCTATCTGAGCGCTCTGCTGTGCTTTCAGCCGTGGTCCTTGGTTCCCAAGGGGTCCTCCTGCAAACCTCCCGCCTGATTTCAGATTTAAGGGGGAAAACACGCACAGAGCAAACAAAAGCTGTGGTGTAAATGGAAGTGGAGCTTGGCGGCAGCTAGTGGGATTGCCATAACGGTGGGACAGACCTCTGACAGGTCTGTCTTGGAGGAGTGTGCTGGCCCTGCACGGCCTGACCCGGCTCGTGGTGGGGGGCTCCCTACCCTCGGGAAGGTCCAAGGGGTGAGACGTGACCGTGAGTACTTCAGGGCTAGCGTGGTCAAGTCCTTTGTGGTTTGTTCATCTTTCCGGTGAAGACAGTCCCCAGGTTGAGTTTGCAGAGGGCAGCTGACGGTCCCAAAGCTGCGGCTGAGTCCCTGCTCCGCTATGCGGTCCCCGCTGATCCCTGCAAGATTTCTGGGAGGAAAGTTTGTGTTTGCTGTTGCTTTTTAATAAATGAAGGAAAGATGACTCAGAGGGTGCCCCACACTATGTAGTGGGAAAGTGACTGATCCACTGATCATAAAACTGAGGTTTTATGAAAGTGTTCTGTTTTCCTTTAGGCACCTCACATCTGCGGTGGGAAGCACACGGGGACTGGAAGACGCAGGGGCAGGATGTCCTCCGGCCTCGTGTCTGGGAACTGCCCTGGGGTGATGCTGCTCACTGTCCCGCGTGGAATCGGGGTGTCCTCTTCCTCTATGCGCGTGGGTCCTGGGGTGCGGAATCGGGGTGTCCTCTGTGCACGTGGGTCCCCGGGTTTGGAATTGGGGTGTCCTCTGTGCATGTGGGTCCCGGGGTGTGGAATCAGGGTGTCCTCTGAGCTCGTGGGTCCCGGGGTGTGGACTCGGGGTGTCCTCTGCCTCTGTGCGCATGGGTCCTGGGGTGTGGTCTCGGGGTGTCCTCTGTGCATGTGGGTCCCGGGGTGTGAAATCAGGGTGACCGCTGCCTCTGAGCTCGTGGGTCCCAGGGTGTGGAATCGGGGTGTCCTCTGCCTCTGAGCTCGTGGGTCCCGGGGTGTGGAATCGGGGTGTCCACTGCCTCTGAGCTCGTGGGTGCTGGGGTGTGGAATCGGGGTGTTCTCTGCCTCTGAGCTCGTGGGTCCCGGGGTGTGGAATCGGGGTGACCGCTGCCTCTGAGCTTGTGGGTCCCAGGGTGTGGAATTGGGGTGACCGCAGCCTCTGAGCTCGTGGGTCCCGGGGTGTGGAATCGGGGTGTCCACTGCCTCTGAGCTCGTGGGTCCCGGGGTGTGGAATCAGGGTGACCGCTGCCTCTGAGCTCGTGGGTCCCGGGGTGTGGAATCGGGGTGTCCTCTGAGCTCGTGGGTCCTAGGGTGTGGAATCGGGGTGTCCTCTGTGCATGTGTGTCCTGGGGTGTGGAATCGGGGTGTCCTCTGCCTCTACGCACATGGGTCCCAGGGTTTGGAATCGGGGTGTCCTCTGAGCTCATGCGTCCCGGGGTGTGGAATCGGGGTGTCCTCTGAGCTTGTGGGTCCTGGGGTGTGGAATCGGGGTGTCCTCTGTGCATGTGGGTCCCGGGGTGTGGAATCGGGGTGTCCTCTGCCTCTGTGCATGTGGGTCTCAGGGTGTGGAATCAGGGTGTCCTCTGTGCACATGGGTCCTGGGGTGTGGAATCGGGGTGTCCTCTGTGCACGTGGGTCCCGGGGTGTGGAATCGGGGTGTCCTCTGTGCACGGGTCCTGGGGTGTGGAATCGGGGTGTTCTCTGTGCATGTGGGTCCCAGGGTGTGGAGTCGGGGTGTCCTCTGCCTCTGAGCTCGTGGGTCCCGGGGTGTGGAATCAGGGTGTCCTCTGCCTCTGTGTGCATGGGTCCCGGGGTGCAGTCCTGAGGCAGTCCTGCCTGGTGGCACTCCCCCACACACACCCTCCTGTCCTCCTGCTGCCCCAGCCAGCCTCCTGGGCCGTGTCTCGGATGAGTGACTGATGGAAGGAGCAGCAAAAGGCCTCTCTTTCTACTTACCCTGTGTGTGGTCTGTCATCTCCACCATCTTTGGAATCCCGCCAACCCAGGCTTGAGTTCTGGGTCCTCTGCTTTATGACTCGCTGAGGGACCTCAGGCTACTGCTTAACCTTTCTGAGCTTCAGCTGGGTCACAAGTGAAAATGGGGCTCATAGCCTCTCCCCGTGAGGCTGCTGTAAGAAAACAGGGGAGACGCTCTAGCCCGCACCCCCTGCTGTTGGTCGGCACTGCCGTAACTCCTCTGGGCTGACCTCTCCTGTCTCATCTGGTCCTGACAAAGCCCAGGCCCCATCCTTCTGAGTGACTTCAGTGAGGTCCCTGTGGAGGGCCGGCCTCTGATCGTGGTGGCGTGGACATGGGATGTCACACCGTGGTCCCAGAGCCCACGGGCTTGGCCGCTGGGCGGTGCCGGCCTGCCGCCTGCCCACAGGTCTGACGTCCGCCCCGCATCCTGCTGCTGGTGCGGCTGGGGCTCTGTGCAGGCACGTTCGTCCCGGAGACGGTCGTGTCTTCCCGAGGACCGAGGAGAGCTCCTGGAGTTTGGCTTCCTAGGAACGTGACCTGGGACAGATGCCCCATCTCCCGCCGCCTGTTTCCATGTCTGCAAACCGGGGAGGCCGCACTTCACCCCTCATGTGTCGTCAGCACCCCCAGGGGCACAGCCCCGAGCAGGTCCACCCTCGGTTGTTGGCTGTATCCTTACCTGGCCAGTTCGTAAAGCTCCTGGAGAGGAATCTGAGCTCCTGACCCCACCTGAAGTTGCCTCCTGCCCCCTGTCGCCCGCGGCAGGGACGGGCTGGAGGCTGGGCAGGGACAGGGCGGGGGGTGCACACCGTCGCTGCTCGGGCCGCGCTGTCTGTGTTGGGTGTCTGTGCCCTGACCCCTCTCGGGACCTCACGGAAGCAGAGTCCTCCAGGAGCTGTAGACACAGCCTTCCTGACGGGCTCGTCCCGCTCAGCGCTGTGTCCTCAGGCCTCATGCGCGCTGCAGTGTCTGGCAGAATCGCCTTCCTTTTTGATGCTGAGTAATGCTCCGCTGCCTGTGTGTTCTTCCAGGTTTCCACAGCTGGATGAAGTACATGAGCGCACTCCCGCGCGTGCCAGTGCATGTTTATTTACACCTTTGCGCTTTGCTCTGACTTAAAGCACACTCCTTCCCATGTAATTGTGGTCTTTGTCCGTGTTGTTGATGGCGGCGACGGCGTGTTGGGCTGTGCTGAGAGCAGGCTGCTTGCTTTCCTCCTCTCTCACAGAATTCGCCGTGTGGAGCTGGCCGCGCTTCTCGGGGACGTGGGGGAGTGTGTGGTCTGCTCTGCCTCGCTGCCCCCGAGGTGCCTGGTTGCACCGTGAGGTCTGAAGGACGGCCGAGCCACCGCGGCTGGGAGCTGTGCGAGGCGCAGCCGCCATTTCTGACACGTGATGCTGAAACTGCGCAGCCTCTAAAATCCTCAGTGTGTTTTTGGGAGTTGGGATGTCAGCTGATCTGAACTGACTGAAGCTATGAATAAGTTTTCATAAAAGTTATTTATGAACCTTTACTTATCAACTGTTTATTTTTTCTCATTTAGTATGGATACAAGTGATGCCCCATCCCTGCTGTGTCACTACGTGACAAATGGTGTATTTTTATTTGTGTAGAATTACCTTTCTATGGGTAATTCTTTAAAATGTTTTCATAATCTGGTAATTGAAGTACTTCATAAGTAACTTCTTTTTACTTAATGATACAAGGTGGACATCTTTAATTTGTAATAGAGCCTTCCTTTGTATGGTAACTATATATTTTTGAAAACTGTTTTTATAACAGCTTTATTGAGATTTAATTCATGTACCGTACAGTTCAGCCATGTAAAGTGTCGATTCAGGGGCGTTTGGTCTTCACAGAATCGTGTGAGCGTCAGCACCACCTCCGTCAGCATAGTGCATCCCCCAGAAGGAGCCCCGGCCCGGCGCCGTCAGGCCCGTCCCCGCCCTCTGCCTCCGGCGGCTGCTCACCCAGTGCGCTGTGTCTCTGGAGGCGCCCCTGCCGGCCGGTCTGTGTAAACGGGGTCCCGTGTCTGTGTGGCCCTCTGTGTCCCCTTGTCCCGCTGAGCAGAGTGCTCTGGGGCTTGTCCCCCTGCAGCAGGAGTCTTGCTTCGTCTCTTTCTGTGGCCAGAGAACGTCCCATAGTTTGAATAGGAGACGTTCTGTGTGTTCGTCATCTGAGGGACATCTGGTTTTCAGTTTTCCGCGGTGATGAGTCATCATGGGCATTTGTGTTCAGGTGTTTGTGTGGACGTATGTTTTCCCTCTCTTGGGTTTATACCTAGGACAGGCACAGCTGTGTCAGACTCTGCCCCTGTTTTCTAAGGGTCCCCCCAGCCGTCAGACTCTGCCCCTGCTCTCTGAGGCCCCCCCCCCAGCCGTCAGACTCTGCCCCTGCTCTCTGAGGCCCCCCCCCCAGCCGTCAGACTCTGCCCCTGTCGCTGAGGACACCCCCAGCCGTCAGACTCTGCCCCTGCTCTCTGAGGCCCCCCCCCCAGCCGTCAGACTCTGCCCCTGCTCTCTGAGGCACCCCCCCAGCCGTCAGACTCTGCCCCTGTCGCTGAGGACACCCCCCCAGCCGTCAGACTCTGCCCCTGCTCTCTGAGGACCCCCCAGCCGTCAGACTCTGCCCCTGCTCTCTGAGGACCCCCCAGCCGTCAGACTCTGCCCCTGCTCTCTGAGGACCCCGTGTTCCCCGCAGCGGCTGCCCCAGTGGCATGGGGGGCCTGCAGTCCCCACAGCCTCGCCAGCACTGGCAGTCGCCTGGCTCTCTGGCTGCACCCATTCGAGTGTGTGATGTGCTGTCTGGTCCTGGGTCCGGGGGCTGAGATAGGGAGGGGGTGCCTGGGGCCAGAAGCGGACGCTGGGCGCTGGTGACCGGCTTCCGCGTGGGCACGGGCAGCAGGACCGGGGGTGCCCCAGCAGGGCGGCGTGGGGCGTGATGGGGCGAGGCCGCGGCCGCCGCGGGGCCCCGAGTCGTGGGGCAGATGAAAGGGTCCCCGACCTGCTGTGGTGTATGCCGGTCAGGTGCGGCCCTTGGGTTCCTGGCGAGCTGCTGCGTGGCCCCGGGCGGAAGCTTGGCGCGGTGCTGTTGTTGACCCTTTGTACTGGATGGGAGAGTATCTGCCTTGCAGACCAGGCCGGAGATCAGGTATTTGGAATGCATAGCTAATGCGTTCCACCCCGACCTTTGGCATTATTATTCCACAGAATCACATCTAATTGACGATCTCCAAGCGTCCTTGTGCATTTCACCCGCAGAGCAGCGCGGGGTGGGTTGCCCACAGCCCCTCCCTGCTGGGGCCGCCCAGGAGCGGCCCCTCCAGCCTCGCCCACCTGTTGTCGGCCCCTCTCCTGGGTGTAGAGGAGGGGCGGTCCCGTGGGAGGCCGGCCTCCCCGTGGGGGCCTTCGGGAGCTGGACGGGGGTGGGGGCGTGGTGCTCCCAGGGGAGGGTCCCCCACCCCAGTGCTGGGTGACCCGCCGTGCCCTGCCCAGTCCTCTCGGCTCCCCACCACGAGGGTGAGGGCTGGGCGTCTTTAGCGACTGCCTTCCCCTGAGTGTGTCCTTGTCTTCCATGTGTGGCGGCCACAGAAACTGGCCTTTTTTGAAATTGTGGTAAAATGCGCGCAGTGTGGACTTCACCATCATGACCATCTTAAGCGCAAGTTCAGTCGCGTTCAGTGTGTCCCCATGTGCCACCATCACCATCCTGTTTCCAGAACTCATCACTTCAGACTGAAACTGTCCCCACGTGGCACCAACCCCCTGCCCACCGCCCGCCACTCCCCTGCCGTGCTCACGCTAAAGGGCTGCCTGGGGTCTGAACGGAGCTTGTCTGCTGCACAGCCCTTTCTCTCAAGGAGGGTTTCTCCTCGGGACTGGCGGGGCCGGGGGTGGGCAGGGGCGGCTGCCGTCCAGGCGGGGCAGGCTGGGGTGGCAGCCGCTCCCAGCCCCGCGGGGCCCCCCAGCCCGTGCCTCCCCGTCCTCCCCCCGGTGGCCCCTGTGCCTGCCGGCGGCCTCACCTCCTGTCTCTGCAGGATGGACACGGCCGCTCAGGGCTGAGCCTGACACCGTCAGGGCCGCGGCCCATTCGGCAGCAGTTACTAGAAAGTTGGCTTGGCCCAGCCTTTCTGGGGACTGATTGTGGAAAATCTCTCTAGAGCCTTAAATAAATTCTACTTGTGATTTCATAATTCACCTTCTAGGAAACATCGACCTGAGCCAGAGCTGTATGCTCAGAGACGGTCTCACCTCTCACAGTAGCTGCCCAGTGGGCGACCGAAGCGCTCTGCGCCGCCCTTCTTGAAAACGGTGTTTACGGAGGGATTTAAAACAGGAAAACTCCCGTTAAATGTAACGTTACGTGAAGCTGTGGGGCCGGGATTGCCGCTCCCGCCCAGCTCAGGAGTGCCTGGCTCCCGAGACGCAGGCAGACGTGGAGAGAGACGTCAGATGTGGGTCCAGCGGCCGACTTCCGGGGCGGCTGTCGGTCTCTTGGTTTCCATGATGGAGGGGCTTCTCCCGGTTTTTCCTTTCCCTGTGTTATTTCCCAGAGTGTCTGTAATGAGCCCCATGGGTCTGCCCGTCCTCCCCGCACAGGTGCCTGGACTCAGCCCCGCACGGGGCCGCTCGGGCAGGGTGGCGCCTGGCACGGCCTCTGCTCTCCGTCTGTTGGCGGTCTGGGGCTCTTCCTTTAATCCAAACGCATTTTAAGGTTTCGGGGCCAGGCTATTCTGTGGCTTCTGTTGAGGAAACATGAAGAAAACCTGCCTTCCTCGTATTTGTTAACTACTAAAGCATTTAAAATATTATTTTTCCTTCTCTGAAATAACCAAAGCACAGCTGACTCGCCGTCACCATGCGGGGCTGGAAGCTCGCCCATGGTTAGCTCTGCGCGATGGAGGGGGCAGATTTCACAGAAGTAGCTGCCACGCGCTCGGGGGCTTGCTACTCTGCTGCCTCAGAAAAGAGAGCCGAGCCTGGGTCTTGCTGAGCGCCGTGTTTGGTGACAGCAGAAGGAGTGTCCCGGAGCCGCTGCCTCTGCTAGCTCTGCCGTCTGGGGGGGCAGGGGCGCTCCCTCCGCAGCGGCAGAAGGTGCCTCTCCAGCAGAGCTGCCGGTGCAGGAAGCCGTCAGTTCTGAGATGACCGAACCTTCGCTCTGGCCCTGGAGGCTGGACTGGGGGCTGGGCAGACGGCAGAGCCGGGGGTCTGCCGCAAGGACTTGCTGTGAGGTGAGGGCCAGCACGTCCCCACGGTGGCCAGACAGCCAAACTGGGCTCAGGTGGGGGGGAGCTCCGGCCTGTCTCCCCAGCGAACGGCGCAGGACTGTCCCGGCAGGGCCGGGGACGCCAGGCCTGTGGAGGCAGCTCTGGCCTGGCTGGGCCCGGGTCACGCGCTGCCTGCGGGGGACTGGAGAGTGGGCAGCCCTCCCCGCATGCGGCTCTGTGCTGGAGCCGGCAGGGAGGCCTCAGAAAGCATGCCTGAGCCTCTCGGCCAGCTAGTGTGAGGGTCGGTGCCCAGGGAGAAAGATAAGGAGGCAGCCCATTTACAGTGATTGTCTTCTGAGCTCCGTAAGCCCAGATGGCTCGTGAAGAGAAAGTTCGGAGCGAGACGAAACGACCGACCCCTCCTGATGACCTGCACGCTGGACGCGCACAGAGGTCCCTGTGCTGGTGTCCTGGCCGTGCTGCGTGTCGGGTTTTCATGGAAAGCAGGAGGGAGTTGCTGGGCTCGCGGGTGGGATGCGCGCTCTGACCCGGGAACACAGAGGCCCTTTATACAGTCTCAAATACAAACCCATTGTTTTCTGACTGTGAAACTAATACAGACCTATTTTAGAAAATTTGGATAATACGCAAAATTATAAGGAAGAAAGTCATCATCCAGTTGACATGGTTGAAATTATAAATTTTATGTACGTTTTTTCTGCAGCTTTTAAAACTTCGCCATTGTATTCTAGGCAGTTTTCCCCACACCATTAATCACGTTGTGTAAGCATCATGGTTTCACACCCGCAGGCGTCCCATTGTGTGAACTCGTGGGGACAGGGACGCGCCTTGGCTCAGAGACGTGTGCTCAGAAGCCGGCAGTGACTCCCTGGTCCTGCTCGCTCGGGGCCTAGGCTCCCCAC
The DNA here is from genome assembly GCF_019320065.1 of Cervus canadensis. Taxonomy (NCBI): domain Eukaryota; kingdom Metazoa; phylum Chordata; class Mammalia; order Artiodactyla; family Cervidae; genus Cervus; species Cervus canadensis. Next base: position 1,254,949 of record NC_057407.1, read on the forward strand.
CCGTGACCTGGGGGCTCGGTCAGTTCCAGCTGGCCCCGTGGAGCATCAAGAACCGGCTGGCCAGCTCCGGCCTCACCGCTGAAACGCGGCGGTCTCTCTGTGCTGGGTGCTTCCTCTCGCACCCGCGCGTGTGTCCTGCGTGCTTGTGGGAGCCGCTGTGCCTCCCCTTTGCACCACGGCAGAGGTGTGCACACACTCAGCTGCCCCCTGCGGCCCTGGACCCCGGTTCCGCTCTGCTGCTCTGAACAGTGGTGCCCAGGACGAGTCTGAGCCCCAGGCCGTGGGGCCCGCTCCGCAGGGCCGCGGGCACGTGTGTGTGCACGCCTCTGATGCTCACCACCGGCTTCCCTCAGAAGGCAGAACTCGCCTGCGCTCCCCAACCCTAAGCAGGACTTGTGGCAAGCCTGGTCATCGGCCCCTGAGTCCACGTGCCCCCGCCCCTCCCCGTAGCCCGCAGGCCCCCGTGGCCACGCCACTGTCCCTGAGCGGCCCAGGCCCCTCCCCTCCTGGGGAACCTTCATCTGGTGGGAAGGCCTTGCTGCCGCCAGGCAGTCCTGCCTGCGTAGACGCCCCTCTGTCGAACAATGAGCACATTCAGGCCTGACTCGTGTTTTCAGTTATTAAAAAGCGGAGCCGCCTGTCTCTGCCTGTGACTTTAATCTCTGAGCCTTTATTCTCCCCCCACCCCCCCTTCCCAGCGCCTGGTATCTGTGTGAGTCCAGCCCCGGCGCCCCTGCGTGCAGGCCTTCTGGACGTGTGGTGGCTCCCCAGCAGCGACGATGCCCGCGGCCCTGAGCAGGGCTGGGCTGGGGGCTGCGGCCGGGAGGGCAGTGGCCGTCCTTGTCCGCACGTCCCCAGGGCCTCACGCACACTTGCTTCCAGGCGGCTCTGGGTTCAGAGTTGGTGGAGTCCCATCTGCCTCGGGCTCGCTTAGTCTTTATAAAGTTTACATCTTCCTACGGCCTCTCAGCATTTCCTCCTGGGAATAGTTCTTGTGCTTGAATTGTATCTGATAAAAGCAAGTCCCAAGAAAGGATCTTCAGTGATAACCTTAGGCCTCCCGAAACAGCCAGAGGCGCGGGACTGGGCAGCCGTGCCCTCCGCTTCAGGAAGGAGCTCCCTGGGCAGCAGGGTGGATGCGGACACGGCTGGGCCCGGCTGCACATGTGGGGCCCCTGGGCCGCGGGGCTCTAGCAGAGGACGGCCCTCCCGTGCAGCGCCCCGTCATCCAAGCCGTCTGCCGTCCTCAGGGCCCGTGGGCACCCCACACCAGGCTGTCAGCGCTCGGCGTCCGCACTGTCTCCTGGCTCTGCTAGAACACACCTGTCAGCACCTCGTGGACTCTCAGAGAGGTTCTGTCTTAGAAGCAGAGACTGAAGGGGCAAGTGCGTTTTCACAGATAGGCCACCGACCTGGCAGTAGTAGTCTGGGTCTTGGTTTTATCAAACTAATGTATTAAGTGCATTACCATCAGGGCTCCAAAGAATGGATGCTTTTGAACTGCGGTGTTGGAGAAGACTCTTGAGTCCCTTGGACTGCAAGGAGATCCAACCAGTCCATCCTAAAGGAAATCACTGCTGAATATTCATTGGAAGGACTGATGCTGAAGCTGAAACTCCAATACTTTGGCCACCTGATGTGAAGAACTGACTCATTTGAAAAGACCCTGATGCTGGGCAAAATTGAGGGCAGGAGGAGAAGGGGACGACAGAGGATGGGATGGTTGGATGGCATCACCGACTCGACGGACATGAGTTTGAGTAAACTCCTGGAGTTGGTGATGGACAGGGAGGCCTGGCGTGCTGCAGTCCATGGGGTCGCAGAGTCGGGCATGACTGGGTGCCTGAACTGAGCTGAACTGAACCATCAAGGAAATGAAGGCTACGTCTAAACTCTCAGGACCAGACGTATCTCCCTTCTCTGCCCTGGCACACCAGCTCACACACCGGGGTCTGCAGACTTGGGATTGAAAAGCTTAGTCGCCTCTCCCCTGTTCATCCTGGCTTTACTGCATGCCCACTGTGAGCCAGCCTCCGATCCCGTGGCGGGGGACACAGGAAGACACCCCCTCTCTGAGTGCCGAAGTGAGCCCTCCGTGGTGGCCGAGTGTTTACAGCTCTTCAGCCACGCCTTGGGCAGGCCAGGGGAGAGTGTGGGCGGGAAGCACACAGCACTGACTGTGCGAAAATGACCCGGACGCGGGCTCACTCAGCCGCCGCCGCAGCGCTGCGGGGCAGGACTCTCTGTCCTGTGCGCTCGGGTGGCCCCTCAGGACGTCTGCGGCCCCTGACGTGGGCCATGACGTGGCCCTCGGGGTGGAGGGGAGGTGCGCAGGCGAGGAGCCCGAGGCTGTCCCGGCGTGGGGCAGTTTGCTGTTGATCGTGTGCTCACCGCTGCAGACCCCAGACTCGAGATGCTGACAGTGTGCCCTGGCGATCTTCGTCTCCTCTGCACACTCCTTTGCTGTTGATTTTTACAATTGTTAGGGGCGCATTCCTGCCATTGCAGTGAAGTCTGCCTGATGAAAGGCCCCAGACCCCTTCACACGGTGCTCTGGTCTCAGGCGGCCTTTGTCTGCGAGAAGCTTGGCCTGTAAACGTTTTACTAGACCATTAAGTGGCCTGCAGCTCTCCCACACTCACTAATGCCAGAAAGGGCCACGCACACGCATCCACTTTTCTGAAACTCTTGCTCTTCCGGAGGCTTTGTTACACTTTGACCTGATTTTCTCTGAGTCTCGCCCTGCGGATCTGGCCCCACCTGCGTGGCTGAGACAACCGTCTGTAGGGAGGACCTCTCTGGAGTGGGAGGCGCGCTGATGACTCCAGGGCCCAGAGCTCCTAAGCACGGCTCTGCTCGTGAGCCTCCTAGCCGTGCGGCACTCGGGGGCGGGGGTCCAAGGGCACCACCTGGACCGCACCTGCGTCCGCCTCTTTAGGGTGACGTGATGACCCCACGCATCTCACCGTGCGTCCTCGGGAGCATGCAGAGCGCAAGTCACTCTGGTGCTGAGTCGTGGCCCAGGCCGTGCGAGGCGTTCTGGGTCCTCCCTCCGGGCAGTATCTGCAGCCCCGTGTTAGTGGCCCCCTTGGGCTCCAGGGCAGGCCAAAGGTCCCCGTGTGGGTGACCGGCCGCCAGCCTCGGACGCCGTCCGCGTCCTCATCAGGCCCAGAGGAAGGGCTGACGGGGAGGCCGCCTCTGCCAGGGGCTGAGCTCATCGCCAGACCCCACGGCAGTGTAGTGTCACAGCTTGTCGCAACAGCAGAAGAGAGTCTTCCCGGCCTGTCCACATCTTACGCGACCGCTGAGCTTGTGGACACGCCGCGCTCTCTCTGCTCTCGCTGGAGCCGCGGGCGAGGTGGGAGGTGTGTGCGTGCAACACGTGTGTGCTGTCCTGGAGGGCGCGGCATAGGGGAGGTGCCGTGCATCGGAGCACGCCTGCACGCCCCTCACGGTCCCTGCTGAGTTGGCATTTCTGGACCACCCTTAATATTATACTACAATTTCATAAGAAAAAATTTCGACCTAAAAAAAATCATTCGGTGACAGATCACTAATATAAGTTGGTTAGAAATACAATATGAGATTTAAAAGTTTCAGCTTCCTCAGTTACATCAAATGAGGCATCTAAGCAAAGTTCTGCTCCAGTCTGTGACGGCTCCTTCGAGCCTGCTTTCTCTGCAGACCGCGACCGAGCAGAGACCTGCGGCCGTCGGGAGCCGCAGAGTGTCCACGGGGTGGTATCGGGTGGCGGGGCTCCCTGAGGCCCCTCTGTTTCCAGGGGGAGGCTGGGGGCTGCCGGGCTCCGTGTCACCTGAGGACTGTAAGTCAGGTGCCATTGAGAAGGCATGTGGTCAGTGGGGAGTGGCTCCCCGGTCTCAGAGGAGGAGGCAGCTGCGCGGTGACGCCGTTGTGGAGGCCTGGGGGCGGCGGGGTGGGGTCCGGGCAGGTGGAGAGCTGAGGCGGGAGGCGGGGTGTTGGGTCATGAGGCCCCAGTGGTGGCGAGGGTCCGCACACATGCCAGCCCTGAGCTGCGGCCGCTGTGCCGTGCGCTTCCCTGCAGGCTGGACGGCAGCGGACGCTCCCCGCAGCTGGGCATCCGCACGCCCAGCGGGCTCCCGGACTGACGTCCAGCTGACTCGGCCCTGGGGGTGAGGGGTGAGGCCTGCTGCATTTAGGACGGGACTTCCCGGGAGGATCAGGCTCCGAGGAGGCGGACCTCCCCTCTGTGTGACGTTGGGAGCAGGCCTGAGGGCGTGACGGCGGTGGTGGCCGGGGGATGCGCTCTGCACGGCCCATGCGGGTTGGGTGAGGCGAGTGTGCAAACGGGCACTGGGGTTGCTTGGAAAATGCCCTGAAAGGTCAAAGGCAGGGTGCTGAGGGGAGGAGAATCCTTGAAGCCTCCTGGTGTGTAGTCTTCATTTGCAACAGGCAGAAATTCCCCCCAAACTGCTGCTTGGAACCAGCACGGTTTGTGTGCCGGGTTCAGGCACGGCTGGATCCAGGCTTGCCTCCGGCCGCTGCCTCTCTGCAGTTGGGGAGCCGCCCCGGGCGGTCAGCACAGCTGCTTTCTGCTGGTCGGTGCCCCCGGCCGAAGATGCAGGACAGACCGAACGGCCAGCCGGGCCCAGCCTGTGCCTGGTGCTGGGCCCGGGGTTTATGCCACGTATGGGGGACGGAGCCAGGACTAGGGTCCCAGAGGAGAGCGGCGCCCTGGGTGGCTGGTGGCCGGGGTGCAGGGCGCCATGTAGGCCGCAGGTGGGGCCCGCGTGGGTCTCGAGCCCCTCAGAGCGGGAGCTGTTCTCACGGCCGGCAGCCCCGCAGACCTACTGGCTTCCGTTACAAACCAAGCATTCGGCTATTTTTCTTGCTCTGGGAATTGTTGATAAAAACTGTCTGTTTAGTTGAAACATTGCAAAAGTTATACAGGAAAAATAAACAAATCTGAGGACCTGGCCAGTTGTGGCCTGGAGGGACATCAAAGGTTGGCCGGTCACCAGGCCCCGCCTGCACCGGGGTGTGTCGTGGCCACCGCAGGCCGGGGGCTGGGAACCAGCTCCAAATCCTGGGCTGCGCTCGGGGTGGGCGTCCCGAGCCCCCGCTGGAGCAGCGGGTGGTCCACGCAGGCCTTCCACCTGCCGCAGTCCAGGGGAGCCCACCCCCCCACCCCAGGCGGCCCCCTCAGGCCTCTCCTCCCTGGCACCCGCCCGCTCACCCCACCTCGCGGGAGCGCTCACCAGGGGCCGTGTGCCGCTTGCAGGGCCAGGGTCCCAGGCCGCTGCTGGCGGGGCCGCGCTCAGAGCAGGCCCGGGGCCCCCGCTGGCCGTGGCTGCTGCTGTGCCGCAGGGCTGGGCACTGCGGCGGGACGCTTCTCCTGGGGTGGGGGCAGACGTTCCCGCTGGCAGCGTCCTGGGCGTCGCCCTCGGTCCCTGGTGTGCTGAGGGCGCCCTCTGCAACGGACTCGGAGCAGGTAAAACACAGCCAAGTATCTTCACGCTAACGTCTTAGTGGGTAGTCACTTAAGTTATAAAGTATTTGTAGTTGTCGTGAAGTACATTTTCTTGTCTCAATTTTGGGAAACAGCACAGGAAGAGGAAAATAAAATTCACCTGAGGCGCTGGGGCTCGGGGTGGCTGCAGAGCTTGGCCAGTGGGGCGAGAGGGGCGGGGCCCCGTCCCGGGAGAGGCAGAGAGCCGCGGCAGGGGCGCAGTGCTCGCGCGCTTTCTCTTAGCCCACGTCCCTCTCACGGGGCTCTCTGCCCATGGCCTTGAGGGCCCAGGAGAACACCCTGCACGCTGTGCTTTGCGTGACTCAGGGCCCTGAAATCCAGAGGCAAGTGGAAGACGAAGCCCCACGGCAGCGGGCTGCCCGAGCGGACCTGTGTGCCGCCTGGCCCCGGCCCAGACGGGCCTGTGAGAACCGCTCCGGAAACAGCTGGTGACAGGTTCCGTGCTGTCAGCCTTTCTGTTTTCCTTGTTACCAGAAAAATAATCAGCTCCGTGTCTCACGCACTTGATAAAGCGGCCCAGGCACCAGCTGTAGCTCGGAGCAATTTCTGCTCTCGTTGCTTTCAGACAGGACATGGGCGGGCTCCCAGGCCGAGCGCAGGGCCCGCGTCCAGGCTCAGCACGTCTGTTCTGTTCCGTCCATCCTTCCCGTCTCCCGGGCTCTGCTGGGCATGGTGCTGGGCTGGCCTCGGGGGTCCGGGTGCGCATGTGAGGGGGCAGAGCCCGCTCCCCCTGGCTCCCAGCCGGTGGCTCTCCGTGTCAGGACGCTGTGCTTTCTGGTTTGGGGCCTCCCCTGCAGCCGCCTTCCTAAGGAGGCTGGGACCCTCTCCCTCCCATCAGCCGAGGGGGCTGAGATGCTCGCAGAAGGACGCCAGGAGGCTGCTATCAAGGAGCACGTGCTGGGCAGAGCAGCAGCCCCTGCCGGCCACTCCCTGGACTCAGCGCCGCCCCCCGGACCTCCGGGAGCCGCCTGACCCGCCACCTCGGGCCTTGGTACCCGCGTGGGGGGTCCGGGCCCCCCAGGCCTGTGGCGTCTGCTGCACAAACCGTCCCCCAGGGCCTCTGCCCGCCGCCCCGGCCTGAGGCCCCGTCCCCTCCACCTCCCACGGACTGTCGCCAACGAAGCTAGGTAATGCTTCCTGGGAGATGGTGTATATGATTTTATTCCTCACAGGTTATTTTTTTTAGTTTTTCCCCACCCCAGTCATTTATGTGTATTGAGAATCTGATTCTCCATGTAGAGGAAATTCTCAATTCCTCAAAACAGAGGAGACGATGAGGGGCCGCTGAGAGTCTTGTCACTGAGGACGACGCCCGTGAGTGTCTGTCCTCAGTTTTATGTGGCCGTGTGGTTCTCAGTCGCGGCAGGCGAACGCTTCAGGTGCGAACTCAGGACCCCCTCCCTGAGCAGGGGTTCAGCCCCGGCCCCCGCATAGGGAGCTCAGTCTCCACCGCTGGGCCACCCGGGCGGCCCCCACCTGCGAGCGTCTGACATGGTGTCTCCCTGCTGAGGACCCTGAATCTGGATTTTCAGGGCCTGCTTTCAGGGTTCAGGGCCGGGAGTCTTTTCTCTGAACCACATGGGCTCTGACGGCTCGCTCGGCAGCCCCTGGTCCTGCGGCCACCCTGCCTAACCCCTCAAGGAGCACAGCGTCAGGCGCAGAGCACGCGGGGACCCCTGCCCACCCCCCGAGGAGCACAGCGTCAGGCGCGAAGCACGCAGGGACCCCTGCCCACCCCCCGAGGAGCACAGCGTCAGGCGCGGAGCACGCGGGGACCCCTGCCCACCCCCTGAGGAGCACAGCGTCAGGAGCGGAGCACGCGGGGGCCACCCTGCCCACACCCCGAGGAGCACTGCGTCAGGCGCGGAGCACACGGGGACCCCTGCCCACCCCCTGAGGAGCACAGCGTCAGGCGCGGAGCACGCGGGGCTCCTGCTCGTGTTCCCGGCTGCTCATGAGAGCTGTCGTCAGAGGGGACGGCTCCACCAGCAGGCGTGCACTGCTCAGCCTTACTGCAGTCCAGCAGTAAGTAAGTCCAGGACAGAGCCCCTGAAACTGGGATCCCCCAGTGGTCTGCTGGGCCCCTAGACCGCATCTGAGCTCCACTGGGGGAGACAGAGACCAGCAGTGTGACTGGGGACCAGCTTTGGGCCGAAACAGCAGCCTGACTGCCTGACCTCTGAGGTCAAGGGCAAGCGGACTGAGTTCAGTCCTGTGGCCAGGGTCTGAATCACTCACGCCCAAGTGGTGAGACCCCAGTGGAAGTCTGGGCCCAGGGCTCCGCAGGGCTCTCTGGCTGGTACAGAGGTTGATGGCAGGTGAGGTGCCCTGAGCCCATGGGGAGGCAGGGGAGTGTGTGGCCCGCGCCTCTTCCTTCGGCCGGTCTGGGTCCGTGTCCTGCAGAGTAATGTAATCGGCGGCCCCGTCCTGGGTTCTGTGGCTATGGCGCCTTCTCTGCGTCTGTTCTCAGAGACTGCGCCCTGGGGCGGGGGTGGCAGGGCCCCGACCCCGACACGGCCTGGCTGCGCGGAGCCCTGATGGACACTGGTGGGGTCCGTCTCCCCGCCCCAGTCTGTGCCAGGGTGCCATGCACTCCCGGCTTGAGTCTGAGAGGCTCACCGCTTGGGTGCGAGAGGCGGCAGAGTGGGCTCTGACTCGCGGGTGTAGGGGCCAGGGGCAGGGAGACGCTTGGGACCGGGGCCCAGGGGCCAGTCCGTGTGCCGTGATCACAGAGGGGAGGTTGGTGCTCCTTGAGGAAGAGGCACCCAGGGATCCTGTGCTGCTCACCGCCGTCAGGAGTCCCTGAAGGAGGGCACGGGAGCCCTTGGGCCGGAGAGGCTGACGGACTGTCCCCACGAGGACCCGTGTGTCCGTCCCGGGCGGCCGTGTGTACTGCACTCCGCGGGGAGGGGAACAGCCGTCCCGAGTTGTTGTGGCAGAGCGGGGTCTGGTCCCCGAACCAGCAGTCCACACCTCCAGTCCTTCCGAGGGGTCTGCCCCGTCCCCAGGGTCTGGGGGACACGGGACGCATCCCCGCAGCCCTGCCGCGTCCTCGCAGGACTGCCCCCCCCCCCCAGCCGCTGAATCCCCTCGTCGCAGACTTCGCGTCTTGCTCTGATGTCCTCCACTGCATTGACCTTGTGGGTCTGAGTGTCTCCCCACTGCACTGGGAGCTCCTTGAGGGCAGGGGTGGGCCCCACTGGGGGCCGCGTACAGAGCGCAGAGGCCCAGTGTGGCCGGGGGCAGCTTGGGAGGGAGGCGCGGGGGGAGAGGCGCGGGGGCGGCCGCCGCTCGGTCCCTCTGACTCCGTCCAGAAAAACGTCTGCTTGTGTCTTGAACTCATTTTCATTGCTTGCTTCAGTGGCCTCACTTGGCAGCTGAGGCCATATGCTAATTCCACCCTTTTCATGAAGGAATTCTGCTGATTTTACTGACTTTTTATGGTAGATTTCTCCCCCTTTCCTTCTTTTTTTCTTCTGCTTCCCCAGTAAACAGATTCCTGAGACCACGCTCTCAGGCTCTGCGACCCTGCACGCTCCGACCTTGTCTCCCGGGGCAGCCTGGCCGGCCTCCCCCCCCGCGCCGCCCCTGCGCCCATGGTGCCTTCCCTGCCTTGGGGCTCTCCGTGGCTGGGCCCCATCTCTGGAAGGGCCTGCCTGTGTCTGAGGCCACAGCACCGAGCACCGCCACTCAGAACCCCCAGAGCGCGGTCCTGCTGTCCTGGGGCCCCTTCCCTGGGGGAGGGGGACGGCCTGGGCTGCTTGCTGCCACACCCGGAGTCTCAGCGCATATCCCACGTGGCCCCACGAGGCTCCTTCTCCCCATCACTGGGGTCTCGGGGGTCTTCTCCCAAGGAATGCAGCCTCTGCAGGCCCGGGCCCTGGTGCTCACTGCATGCCTTCCTGCCCAGGACGCGGCCGCCTGCACCCTCCTCCTTGCCATTTTTGGCACATGGGCCTCTCTGGCGGGCCGGGGGCATCACGCCCCAGGCCAGGGAGGAGTCTGCCCGTGGCTCACGGCAGGCTGCTCAGGGCCCTCGCTGCCCCCAGTTTTCTGCGTTCCCTGCAGAGGGGCTTGCTGACCTCCGGCTCTGAGTGGCGGGGGGCTGCGGGGGCACCGGGGGTCACAGGAAGCAGCTGTGCTGGGCATCGTGGGAGCCCGGGGGAGGGCCGCCTGGTCCAGACGGGGTGGTGGCATCTGAGCTGCAACCCCCACGCACAGTGCCAGGGGAAGGGCTGAGGCGGGAGGGGCGCCGGGCGAGCGCGGGTGCCCGGGTCCTGGGATGCAGGGCTGACGGCCGGGCTGGGGCTCGTGGGGGAGGCTGGGGGGCCAGCCCCAGCGCCCTGCCCTCTGGCCCTTGGGGGGCTCTCACTGTCCCACTCTCTCGCCTTCTTGGGGGGCCCCGTGCTGTGGACCCAGGGCTGTGGGCTGGGTGCCCACCCCTGCCACCACTCTCTGCCCTAGCTGGGACATGACTGTTCTGGGCTTCCGCCTGCAGGACGCAGGCTGGACAGGGCCTCCAGCCCCTCTGGACCCCAGCGGCAAGGGAGGCATCTATCCTCAGGGACATTCCACCCGGGGCCACCGAGGTTTCCGCCTCGCTTTCCTGGGAGAACTGTCGTCTTGAGTCCCCCTTGGGCTGCCCTTGTCCCAGGGCGCTGAGCCTGTGGGAGAACCTTGCCTGACGCTGGGGGGATGCCTGCCAGAGAGCGGCCGGCCGTGAGGCTGCAGGGGGGGTCCTCGGGCTGGGGGGGGGGCCTGGGTAATCCTGGATGAGGCCTGCAGAGCCCGCCCCGGTGCCCCACGAGAGTTCAGATCTCAGCTGAGGTTTCTCTGGCGATGGGACCACGGCCTCAAGCCCCACTCTACCCCCTGGGGAGCCCACCTGGAGACTGTGGGGGCCCTGCCCAGCTTCTCCGGGAGGAACCCCCCCACCGGCACCTGCCCTCCTCCCGAGTCCTGGGGCAGGAGGGCCCAGGGCTCAGCAGGATTCACCGGCCAAAGAAGTGGGCGTTTGCTCCACGTCCTCCCGCCCCCTCCGGAGACCCTCCGCTGGGAGCTGCAGGCCGACTTTGGCCAATAAACATGTTTTGTTTGGGCCATGCAGTTTAAACATGTTTTCGGAATTGGTTGTCAACATTTAAAAGTTGGCACAGTTCGCACAGTGGTCCAGATTTTTGGCTTCTTTTGAAAAATCGGAAGATCTGGCAACTCCAGGCCCACATTCCTCTCTGGCCACGTGGGCTGGAGCGGGGTGGGGGGGGGCTCCCCTAGAGTGACCGTGGTGTCCTCTGGCTCCAGGTCGAGGCCCCCACCAGCCCTGCAGGCCTTCGAATTTGCCCACGGCCCCCACCTCAGGACAGGCGTTCGTCCAGGGCTGGGGTTGGCGAGGCCGGGACCTCGGGTTCAGCGCCTGCTGTGCCAGGCCCAGGGCTCTGAGGTCTGCACGCGGCCCCGAGGTGAGGCGAGCCCGTGGGAGAGCAAGGCTCCGTGAGCAGGCCTCCCCGGGCGGCGGGGGTGGCGCTGAGGGCTAGCCCACGTGCCCCCACGTGCAGGGACCTTTGTCTGCAGGCCTTGCCCTGTCCGTGGGGAGCGAAGGCACAGCCTGAAACCCGGGGATGTTTCTGCTTTGGGCTCACAGGCTGCGTCTTCAGGAGAAACTGTCCCCGGTGCCCCTGAGGAGGAGGCAGGCTGAGTGGCCCTGGGCCAGGCGGGGCCAGCTCCGCCCTGGGCCGTCTGCCTAGGTGCCCCCGCCCCCCTGCATGAGCCCCCACCACGCACTGAGCCCCCGGCTTCCCTCGCTAAGACGGGCTGTCAGTGTGCCTGATCAGCCGCGTGCAGACCTGTGGTCTGTGCAGCCGCACTGCAGTGATGAGGCTTTCAGGCTCGTTCCCATGATGGGCGCTGGATTTGCAGAATTTTAGTGAAAATCATAGACTTAAACGTAGCATTTCCCCAGGCATGTGGGAGTGCAGGCAGGACCCAGTTTGGGGGCCCCGCGCCCCGAGGGCCGCGTGAGGCGCACACCGCACGATGCTCTCACAGCTCCCAGTGGCCTGCTCCCCACCATGGAGATGGAGACACTGGCCCGCTGCTTGGCCGGTGAGTGGAGCGGAGGTGCAGACTCGTCACCTGGGGCCTGGCCACGACCCCATCCCCGCATCCCGGCGGACCCTGCGCACCCAGGGCCCAGGCGGTGAAGGCTCAGGGGTTGTCTGTCCTGGGTTGTCTGTCCTGGGGTTGTCTGTCGTGGGTTGTCTGTCTGGGGTTGTCTGTCCTGGGGTTGTCTGTCCTGGGGACCCTTTCGTTGCTGGCTGCCCAGCAGGTCCTGCGGGGAGCCGGCCTGGCTCACCCTGAAGTCTGGTGCCCGCGGACCACGTGGCCCAGCCTGCTGGCTGCGGCCGTCCGGCCCCGAGGTCCCGGTGGGGAGGGCGCTGCCGGCTCACGTTCCCACGTCCACCCCCGGTGTCTGTCCACACAAAGCTCTCCCGTCCATATTTGGCGATTTGTCTCTCTCCCCCGCCTCTCCGAGGTGTCTGCCAAAATCCTGTATAATTCGTGTCATCTCCCGAGCTGTTACAGTATATGAGGGCAGGGGATAATTTAGTTATTTTTTAAAAAAGAGTCTTAGCAAAAGTCAAAAAGGAGGGGGGAGTTTTCATACTCACTGCATGAAATAGACAATATTTCCTGAAACAGGAGATACGAACCTCAAAGAATTTAAAATAAAACATTCATTTTATTATTTTTTTTAAAGAAGGAAAAACGAGGGAAAAAAAAAGTGGAATAGTCAGTCTTTTTATCCTAAGTACAGATGAAATTGATTAAACCTTAAAGACTGGCCTCCGCACACCCGGTTTATTAATTGAAGAATTTCCTCTTACCCAGAATGGGAAGTTCACATTAGACCGAGCCGGCCCCTGAGTGGCAGTGACACTTGAGAGCCGAGCGTGCCCCACAATCCTATTTTCTCTTCGGTGCGAGAGGAAATCCTAAAATGGTTACGGGGGCGGGGAGGGGCAGCAGAAACCCCACATTGTAAGGAAGCCTTCTTTCATTTCCTTGTAAAGCATGAAATCAAATTATAGCTCATGGCCCACAATTATTTTATTTCTACATTTCAAATTCCATTTTCTGCTCCTTCTCACTGCTCTTGAACAGGAGTCGTACTGTTGTGCAAAGTCAGCTAAAAAGATTACCCCAGGTAGACAACGACACAGTAGCTCAGGGAAGCGAGCGCGGCCAGGACTGCTGGCTCGCGGTGGGCCTGGAGCCCAGCGTGCCTCCGTCCCCTACGTCCCCCGAGTCCCTGGCGTGCCTCTGTCCCCTGCGTCCCCCGCGTCCCCTCCGTCCCCCACGTCCCCCGCGTCCCCTGCATCCCCTCCGTCCCCCACGTCCTGTCCATCCCCTGCGTCCCCTGCATCCCCTCCGTCCCCTCCGTCCCCCACGTCCCCCGCGTCCCCTGCGTCCCCTCCGTCCCCCACGTCCTGTCCATCCCCTGCATCCCCTGCATCCCCTCCGTCCCCTCCGTCCCCTCCATCTGGGAAGGCGTGCCGGCCGACCCGCTGCAGCCCTCTGCCCCGAGGAAGCGGAGACCGCTGGCTATTGCTGCGCTGCCCTCCAAGGAGGGCGCCGCAAGCCATGTGTTGCTCTGTCCCAGGCGTCCAGGGTGGCTGGGGAGACAGAGGCGGGGAGGTGTGAGCCTGGCGCCAGCTTAACACCCCTGCCCGGAGAGGTTGAAGGTCACGCCTTTCCTGACTGTCATCCAGCCCTTGTTCTGTTGCAGGGAGAGAGGCAGCTAGGTCTGGCGTGTCCTTCACGCGCTCTTGCCGACCCCCTCGTGCACAGCGGGCCTTGGGCTCAGAGCATCGCCTCAAGTTTTGCTTTGTCGTTTATCTTCCCTTTTAGCTGTTTTTCCTTGTGGCGGCTCTGGGTCTTTGTCAGCACACTCGGGCTTTCTCTAGCTGTGGCGAGCAGGGGCCGCTCTCTAGCTGTGAAGTGCAGGCTCCAGGCACACGGGCTTCAGTACTTGGGCGTCTGCGCTTAGTTGCTCTGCTACACGTGGGATCTTCCTGGAAAGAAAGAAAGTGGAGTTGCTCAGCCGCATCCAACTCTCTGTGACCTGTGGACTGTAGCCCACCAGGCTCCTCCATCCATGGGATTCTCCAGGCAAGAATACTGGAGTGGGTTGCCATTTCCTTTTCCAGGGGATCGTCCCGACCCAGGGATCGAACCCGGATCTCCTGCATTGCAGGCAGGCGCTTTAACCTCTGAGCCACCAGGGGTGCCCCAGACCAGAGATCAAACATGTATCCTCTGCGTTGCAGGGCAGACTCTTAGCCGCTGGACTACCAGGGAAGTCCAGGTAACTTCTACCTACAGGAAGTTTAATGCATTTACTGCCATCTAAAGTGAAAGCGAAGTTGCTCAGTCATGTCCAACTCTTTGCGACCCCATGGACTGTAGCCTGCTAGGCTCCTACATCCCTGAGATTTTCCAGGCAAGAATGCTGGAGTGGGTTACCATTTCCTTCTCCAGGGTGTCTTCCCAACCCAGGGATTGAACCCTGGTCTCCCGCGTTGCGGGCAGATGCTTTACCCTCTGAGCCACCAGGGAAGTCATGTAACGTTGTATTTAGTATAAGTGCATTTGAGTTCCAAAAAGAAGACTCACTTTAAACACACTTAAGTCCCCAGTACTAGCAGCAGTGTCCGTGGGTGGGGCACCGGGTAACTGGGATGCCCTCCCTGAGGCAGGGTCGCCTGCTCTCCAGACCTCCAGCCCCAGGTCCTCCCTCCACGCCCCATCTTTATCAGCCCCGCCTCTCAAGAAGTTCTCTTAAAGGTCTACCCTTAAAGACTCTCTTAAAGAGGCTTTCATGCTTCCACTTAAGATCCCGTCAGCCACACGACCTGTCCTTCTGAACGGGGACCCAGCCCCAGTCCAGCTGCCTCCCCCACACTCCTCCCCCGCCTGGACCCCAGAATCAGGGCAGCCCCATGGCGTTTCTCCCCCACCTCCACTGGACCCCAGAATCAGAGCCGCCCCATGGTCCCCCACCCGCCCCCACTGGACCCCAGAATCGGGCTGGCTCCATGGCGTCTCTCCTGTCCCCGCTGTGAGTCCGGCTCCTCTGCCCAGCCCCTTCCTCCCGCCCTGCAGCTCACAGACCAGGGCCTGCGTTTTCATCTGTGTTCACAGCCTTCAGCACAGGCTTGAGCTGGGGCAGGGCTTAATCAGTCTGTGGGCCTGAGCAGGCAGACGGCGGCCTCCCCAGCCTCCCCTCGGTTGACCAGGAATGTGGTCCTGAGGCTGAGCGTCCGCTCCCTGCTGGCGTGCAGAGCGGCCTGAGTGCCTTGCCGGGGCAGGGGGCTGGGAGGGGAGGCTCGAGTTGTCCACCCCCTGCCCCCCGCCGCTGGTTCCTCCTGGGATCCTCGGGATGGGAGAGGGAACTGTCAGGCCCAGAAGGGCTGGTGCAGACGGGACCTGGACGCTCGGCTTCGTCCGCGGCCTCCCTCTGGCGCCGCACACCACCTCCTCAGTAGGCGCTCGGCACAGCCGACACCAGGGTCTTCTGAGGGGTCCCAAGGTCACAGCGGCTCGAGGCGCCCCGCTGGAAGCCGGGTCAGAGCCAGGAGCCACCCGCGCCCAGCACCAGCCCCCGATCACTGTTTCTTCACCACGCTTTGATCCGGGGACAGGAAGTGACATAACTGGCCTGTCTTGTCTTTCTCTAAATCCCCAGTATTTCCACAGAATGAATCAGGCAGTGTCTTTTCCGATTCCCATGAACCCAGGGTAGGAAATCACTCTGAGGCTGCAGGGCCAGAAGGAGCGAGTGGGTGGGAAACACAAGTCGCAAACTCGCCGCTCACAAGTGCCCCTCTATATTTCTCTGCCTATCAGCGCTTTCCATCTGCTTGTGAGGACTGCAGAGCCCTTTAAAGGTTTGCAGAGCAATTAGAACACGGCTGAAGTTTCTCAGTACTTTTAAAAATTACAATTTCCAATTCCATAGATTATATATCTTAATCGTTTCGGAAATAAAAGTAAAGAAAAACCTACAAAGATCAGCATTTAACACGTTATCTGTGAGATGAAATTTTCCTTCTGGGACTAAAAGGGGGGAAAATGTGTTTCGGGAGAAAAAAAGTTTTCAGCGGGAGAAACTGAATATAAAATGTTAACCATTTTAGCAAAACCAGATCGTTAACCCAAGTTTGAGTTTTAATAAAAAGCTATGGGCACGCTAAATAAGAAGTAATATTGAATTTAAAACAAAGGAAAAACTTTAACTGGTGACGTTAAATATTCAAGAAGTGGGGTAGGTGCCTACAACCCAGCGTAGAGCTGCAGTGGACGCCGGCGTCCTGCGTCATCGGGAGCGTTTCCCAGCACAGCGAGCGCCTCCGTGCGCGGGGACGTGAGGGGCCATGGGAAGCGCCTCGGCGCCAGAACCCTAGGACGTGGGCTGCTGGGATGGTCCTTCCACAGCGGGCGGGGGAGAGGAGCCGCGGCCGCGTGGAACGGTTCCAAGCAGCGTCCGTGAGGCCCTCCGCGGGGCCCTTGGCGAGTGCCAGCCCGTGGCCTGGAATACTGTGTACCCCAGTGGGCAGGAGATTCGGGCGGTTTGAACCCGGCCTGCAAAGCGGGCCACCCCTGCGCGCGCGCACACACACACACACAGACACACACACACAGACACACACACACACACACACACACACACACACACCCTGCCCAGCGGGGGGCCACAGCGGTCTGACCAGCTCCCGTCAGTGACTCGCTGACCCTGTGTCTGGCAGACCCAGCGTGCCGCCAGGCCCGCAGGAGCCCCGGAGCGGCTGCCGGCCCCAGGGACAGGCCCCGGGCTGGGAGCGGGCCTGCGCGGGGCCGGCTGTGGACGGCGGCCCGGGGAAGGACGCAGCTCAGCCCGCACGGACTGCCCACACTCGGCCCGAGATGGGTCGGGTAGAATCTTTGGGAGTCGGCAGTTGTGGCCACCCCAGGCCTGCCTCTGACGCGGCCAAGGAGCCATCCTGCCGGGCCCACGGCTTCCGGTCGCCCCGCCCTGGAGTCTGTGCTAGCGGCCCAGCTCCTGACCGCACGTGCGCCTGTGAGGCCTGCCTGCTGCGCGCCAGCCCTGGCCCTCGGCTCAGCCCCGCGAGGAGACCCCATCTCACGGTCGGGAGGCGGAGGCCCGGGCCCAGGACACTGAGCAGCAGAGCCAGGGCTCGAGCCTGCAGCTGTCTGCGCTCACACGCCCGCTCCTCCGTCGCCAGCTGCCTGCTGGCCAGGGCCTGCATTCCTGGGTCTCTGGGCCCCTGCAGCGTCCCAAGGAGCAGGTGGGCCAGGCTCCTCCGAGGAAGCCAAGAGGACAGGGAGAGGACAGGGCGCGGCGGCAAGCTGCCAGCGTCCTCGGGACGACCTGGGCCGAGCACCGTCCCTGGGGGCGCGGGGCTGCTCACTCACCACCCCCTGAAGAGCCCAGGAGGACGACAGGGCCATGTCAGCAGAGGAGGAACAGGAGGAACAACAAAGCCAGCCGTGTCGGAGACAAGAAAAAAATAAACAGCCGAGGACAAGACAGCAGACAAAGAGAGGTGCTGGACCCCTGCCAAGAGGAGGACGAGCCGGGAGCCAGCGAATGCCGGAGGCCCGCGACTCGGCCCCCGCGGGGCTGGGCGCAGGCCGCTGGGGGTGAGGGTCCCGGCTGCAGGGCCCCCCGAGTGCGCCTCTCCTCCCGAGTCTCACTGTCGGGATCTGCAGAGGAGAGAGGGTTACCGTGACTCGGAGGCAACGGGTCACCGTCCAGAGAACACTCAAGTTAGGTCTCCACCTTGCATGTTAGGCCAGAATAAATTCCAAATGGGTCAGTTTGAAGCAGAGACTTGTAAGTATGTTTAGACACATTTGGCCGCATCGAGTCTTGGTTGCCCTTGAGGTCTTGGCAGATCTTCCGTTGCGGCGTGCGGCCCTCCGGTTCTGGTGCTCAGACTCAGTGGCTCTGCAGCATGTGGGATCTTAGTCCCCCGACTCGGGGCCGAACCCACGTTGCCTGCATTGCAGGGTGCATTCTTAACCGCTGGGCTGCCAGCGAAGTCTCTGAAACATAGACATTTAAAGCTGTAAAAGGACTGGAAGAAAACACGTGAGAAAATACATATAATCTTAAAAGTAAAAAATAGCTAGGTAACACACAAAGCCCAGAAACAAAAGGGAAAAGAGGAAAGACTGACCATTTCCACATAAAAAGGAAACATTTCTGCATGGGAAGGAAAGATTCCTAAATGCCAAAGGTGACTCGGGAGAGAGGCCCGCAGTGCGCTTTCCCCGCCCAGGGTGGCCTCTTAGGGTCTCTTTAAATCGGCCACAAAGAGAAAAGTGTCAACAGGGCCCTTGCAGGTGCCCCCAGCCCCTCCTCTTGGCTCAGCAGTGTTAAAGTGTCTTTAAATTGGCCACAGAGAATAACAATCCAATCCGAAGGGGAAACAGTATCCATCCGTGTCCCACCCCCGCAGGTGGCAGCAGGCGGGGAGGCCAGGCCAGCCCCAGGCAGCGCCCACTGCAGGCAGAGGCAGAGGTACTAAGTGTCCTGGGGAAACAGGGCAGGAAAGAAGGCTGGGACGGTGTGGGAGGCAGGGGGGCTGCCAGGACTCGGAGAGGCTGGGCAGGGGCCGGGGCAGAGACCCCACAGGGCGGCGGGGGTCCGCGGCCCTGCACAGAGGCTGGTGGCTGGGGGTCCGTCAGACAGCAGGCAGGGCAGAGCCACGGCAGGCAAGCCGCTCGGGTTAGAGGTGGAGGCCCTCCACGCCAGCATCAGGAGGAAACAACTTGAGACTGCATGGAGGTTCTGGTTTTCCCCCAGTGGGCTGACAGAATAACACCACAGCGAAAGGGCGGCCGGGGAGCAAGTCCTCCAGCCGCCAGGCCGCCCTGCGCACAGGCTCCTGGAGCCCCCAGCGAGCCTGCCGTGCTGCCCATTTAGAGACGGGGAAATCCGGTTATAGAACCAGGAGCGGCCAGCGTTCCCGGCCAGGTGACCCCCCCACCCGGCGCTAGGGGCTGTGGTCGCCACGCATACCCCCACTCGCCTCTGACCTGGTCCTCTCTTCCCCCAGGGGCCCAGATCATTGACCTGATGATGCTGGTCATCGACGTGACCAAGGGGATGCAGACCCAGTCGGCCGAGTGCCTCGTGATTGGGCAGATCGCCTGCCAGAAGCTGGTCGTGGTGCTGAACAAGACCGACCTCCTGCCCGAAGGGAAGAGACAGGCCACGATCGACAGGATGACGAGGAAGATGCAGAAGACCCTGGAGAACACCAAGTGGGTTTGCCGACGGGGTAGAGGCCGCGGTGCTCGTGCCGGAGGATGAGGAGCCGGGAGGGGCGGCTTCCTGACGTGAGCGCCGGGTGGCTCCGTCGGCGTCTCGTTCAGGGACCCAGGCCGCCTGCGTCTTGCTGGCCCGCCGCTCTGGGTGTGTCCTGGGGGAGCAGTCAGAGCCGGGCACTGGCCCATGAGGGTCCAGGGATCATGTGGCCTGAACAGGCCCCAAGCTGCCCCCAACCGAGTGGGTGACGCCTCAGTCCTGCCTGCTCACTGCCTGCTCAGCCGAGACCTGGTTATCGGACGGGGGTGGGTTGGGGTGATGGCTGGACGTGACTGTCACAGAGGTTTACGGAGTTGGAGGGACAGACGGACAGGTGGATGGAGGGGTGATGGACAAAGGCTGGATCACAGGGCCCTCTGGAGTATTTCATGCCAAGGGGTTTACGATTCTGTCCTGTGGGAAGTGGGGAGTCGTTGAATTTTGTGCAGGGGCGTGACCGGGAGAAGCAGGCTGTGGTCGGGAGGGTCCCGGAGACAGGGGCAAGCCCTGGGAGAGGGCGACCGGGTGGCCTTGTCCTGCACCAGCTGCTGGTCTTCAGGGTTCGGGGGGCAGAAAGCCCCCTGGGTGCTCGGCGGCCACGGAGGCAAAAGCAGAAGACGCCCACGGAGCACGGGTGTCCACGCACCTGCTGTGTCCTTGGGCCCCCCTCGCGGCCAGCGCCCTCTGATCAGGATGGACCCACGGCCACCGACTCCATCGAGCCCCGGCCCCTGCTCCTCCCCCCTGGGGGGCGCGCACAGTGGAGGTGGTTTTGTCTCCCCGTCACAAAGATGGATATGCTTTCCCCTCTATGATGCTTTTTTCGGCTCTAACACCTGCAGCTCTCGCTCAGAATTCTCCAGTTGGTTAAATTAAAGCTTCAGCCCTGAGAATGGGCCAAATGTGTCATAAAAGATTTCCCAGCGCTGCCTTTTGTTAGCAAAATTCATCAATCCGATAAAATCGACACATTTAGATAAGTGTTGCATAAGAATTCAGACTTTGTTATTCCCAGCGGAAGTGGATGTGAGACTGTAAAAAGGAAGATAAAAAGTTATATCTTTTTTCTAGTGAGTTATTTGATCTCCCTGCCGTTTTATTTACTTGTCAGAAAGGGGAGACCAGGTTCTGGGGACTCCTGCACGGTGTCTGCATCGTTTTCTGTAAATGAGACCTTCTGGGAAGTGCTTAGGATGCTACTAAGGGTCAATTAATACCAACCATTTAGATCAGGTAAATTTAAGGAAAAGTCTCGCGCATACCTTTAAATTACCCTTCCTATTTTAATTTATTGGGTGAAGGTCAGTCACAGCCTTTATTGCGAATGCAGAGGAGACTGGCCTCTGCAGGGCCGCTGACGCTCAGCTCTCCTCACAGAGCGCCTGGGGGTGGAGACACTCGCGTGTGCCCGCCAGGGCAACCGTCTCGTGGGAAGAACTGAGCTGTTACCTCCCCGCAGCTGAGAGCTCCCTTCAGTCCTCTTCAGTGGCCGTAGGGCTTCCCCGGCAGCTCAGCTGGTAAAGAATCCACCTGCAATGCGGCAGACCTGGATTTGATCCCTGGGTTGGGAAGATCCCCTGGAGAAGGGAAAGGCCACCCGCTCCAGTATTCTGGCCTGGAGAGTTCCATGGACTGTATAGTCCATGGGGTCACAAAGAGTCAGACACAGCTGAGCGACTTTCACTTTCACTTTTCCTTTCCTTAGGGTCCCTTGTCAGGTAAATCCTTTGTAACAGCCTTTTCAAACGCGAAGCAACTTTCTGTCTAGAAATGAGAAATCTGGACAGCCAACCTATGTATGTATCAAAACCTAGAAAGTGGTAAAAACATGGTGCTTTATTTTTCCTATCCAAAGAGTAACTGAAAGAAACTTTGGAAAATAGAGGAAAGTTGTTAAAAGAAAGTGAAGCCCCCAAAAGGTTTCTCAGAGCAGCAGCTGCTGACATGGTTTATCCCATTCCTATCTTCTAACCGTGCACCCCATCACCCCACCCTGTCTTCCACATTCAGAAAGTGTAGTAAGACATACATAGCACGATGGTTATGCTTTTATCCATCTGTAAACACACTGCTGAGGCGCTGAACGCCTTCACAGAGCTGTGTGCCCGTCACCGCTGCCTGCAGCTCTTGTTTGTTGTCCCCATGACTGGTCACTGCTCCCTGCGGCCCCCCGGGCCCTGCTGGCCTCGGCTCTGCCTCTGTCTGTGGGAGTCTGACTGCCCTGGGGCCTCACGGGAGTGGAATCAGGCCGCACGTGGCCTTCTGTCTGCCCTGCTTCGCTGAGCGCGGGGCTCCAGGTCCATCCGCGCTGGGGCGTGTGTCAGACTCGCAGTCCTTCTACTGGGTTTCGGCCGTATTTTGCTTGTCCGTTCATCTCTTGATGGACACGGGCTGTTTTCTCTTGGCTGTGGGCAGTGACGCTGCGAGGAACGCGGGGAGTAAAGCTCCCTTGCGGTCCCTGCCCCTGTCCCTCTGGGTGTGAACCTGGGAGTGGGCCCGGCTGACGTGGTGACTCGTTCTCGGGGATTTTCTGGGGGACCCCGCGCCGTTGCCCACGTGGTGCGCGAGGGTCCCAGTCTCTCTGCATCCTTTCTTTGCAGCCCTCCTAGGAGGTATGAGGCGGAGCCTCGCTGTGGGCTTCATTTGCCTTTCCCTGCTGACTGCTGTGGAGACTCCTATGTGCGTGTTGGCTGTTGTCTGTCTTCTTTGGAGAAATGGCCATCAGATCCTTTGCCCATTTTTTAATCAGGTGGTTTGTTCTTGAACTGAAGGAGTTCTTTACATATCCTGAAGGCTAAGCCCACGTCAGACTTGTAAATGTTTTCTTTTGTTCTGTAGGCTGTCTCTAACTTTCTTGATGGTATTCCTTGATGCACAAAAGTTTTTAATTTTGATGAAATCCAATTTCTTTCTTTCTTTTTCTTTTTTGCCTGTGCTTCTGGTGTCATATCCATGAAATTGTTGCCACATTCAACGTCACGAAGATTTTCCCCAATTTTCTTTTGTCTGAGAATTTTATTGTGTTAGTTCTCAAGTATAGGCCTTCCCTCCGTCGCTGGTTATCTTTTGCCTGTGGTCTGCATTAGAGGCACACCTCCATTCCTTTGCAGAAGCCCCGTGCTCCCAGCACCATCTGTTTCCCTTTCCTCCTTTCACGTGTGGGCTGCAGAGGCCCCTGTCTGTCCTCGCCGGCACTGCCCAGCCTCGTCCCTGCCCCTCTGTGGCAAGCTTGCGTTAGGAAGCTAAGCCCTCCAACTTTCTGCTTCTTTTTCAAGATTGTTTTGACTTTGGGGTCTCCTTGCAATTCCCATCTGAATTTGAGGATCTCCTTTTCCATTTCAGTACAGAATGGTGGTTGGAATTGTAATAGGGACTGAATTGAATCTGCAGATGGTTTTAGGTAGAATGGACACCTCAACAGGAGTAAGTCTTCCAGTTCATTGACACGAATGTCTTTCTCTTTGTTTAGATCTTTACAAATGTCTTGTATCCAAGTTTTGTTGGTTTTGGTATACAAGCCTTTCATGTCCTTGGTTAGCTTTATTCCTAAGTATTTCATTCTTTTAGATGCTATTATAAACAGAATTGCTGTCTTAATTTCCATTTCAGATTGTTCTGGCTAGTATATAGAAACACAAGTGATTTTTCTGTGTTGACCTCGTACCGTGCAACTTTGCTGAATTCAGTTCTCCCCCTTTAAGCATATAGCTGTGGTCCTGAGGTATTTACCTTCCTGATTTGGGCTTCTGTTACTTAACATTTTATGGAGCAGTTCTTCATGTGACCAAGACTCTGTTGCTGATGCTTGGGAATGGCTTAAGTTTTCTTTCTTGTAAATAATCCTTGATGAACATCTTTGACCAGCATTCAGCTGTGCCCGTCCTCTGAGTTTTCTCTCTTGAGAGAGTCCCGGGTCAAAGGGCAGGAGCCCTTCCGGACCTTTTGTGAGTCTCTGGGTGCTCTGACGTTTCTCACAGGTGGACGCTAGCGTCTAATTTAAAAATAGATTTGAAAACTTTAAGATAGAATGTTGTTTCACTCTTGCTATAATAATATGCAATTCTTTAATTACTGGTAAGGCTGAAAATTTTTTCTTATGTATCTAAATTGTTGTATTTTTGCATATTTAACTTGTGCCTGTATGTTTTGTCTGTTTGCCTCTTGCAATTTTAATGCTTGCTTTTTGATTTTCAAGAGTGTTTAATATCAATAAGGATGTCCTTAATTAACCCTTTGCCTGTCACATTTCCTATAAGTTAAGTCTTTAGCACTTGTTGTCTTTCTGTTTTTTTTTAACATGCAGAAGTTTCTAATTTTTATGTAGTCAAGCTCTTTGATTATTTTTCTTTGTGATTTCTTTATCTCTGAAGGCATTTAAATTTACTCTTGCGTAAGTATTTATCAGTGTTAACAGAAATAAAAATAGACGGTAACAGTGTACCCGTATCTTCCCAATGCATCAAATCACCGTGCTTTTCCCGCAGGCCCCTGCCTGTCTCCCCCACACGCACGTGATCTGATGTAGCTGTTATCACACACCGGCGCTGCTGTGTTCTAGGCTGTTCTGTTCATTTCTCCACTGAGGCTGTCGCCTGAGAGCGTCCTGGGGACTCTTTCTCCCAGACCCACTCTGGTTCCCTCCTGTTTCTGTTCTAACCAAGCTGTCTGCTCACAGCACCCCTCCCCTGGGCCTGGCGGCCCCCGCGTGGTGCATGCTGCAACCGCTCGCAGCCGGCGTGGTCTCCGGCCCTGGCGTCCTCTCCCGGCCTCCGTGTTTCTTCCTCTGTGGAGCGCGAGCTGCTAGGTCTGGCCTCGGTGTGTTTACCATCAGGGAGCCTTGGCTGTGGGGCCCGGACGTCCAGGGGCTGCGTCACAAGCTGTCACGTGTGGAGCACCTACTGCGCGCTCGGCCCTGGGCTGGGGCCTCCCCTCGCCACCACTCTTCAGCTACCCCGGCTTTGTGTCTGGCTTGACTTGTGAGCAAAGTAAGGAATCATAAGTATCGCTTGTATTTTTTAATACCATTACTTTGCCTTTTGCTCTTCCAAACCTAAAGCTCAGACTCCCTCTGTGTACACCTTTTACGTGCATCACACACACACACACACACACACACACACACCCATGTGTGTGGTTTTAGCTGATCTGAGGTGGGTCTTGTGTGCTGACGAAGGTCAGCCTGCGTGCAGTCAGCAGGTCTGGGCTCCGCTCACACCGTGAGGAGCCGCAGCAGTGGTGGGGGGGTTGCCTGGGAAGAGGAGGCACCCTCTCCCCCCTCCCGCACTGCTGGGAGGAGGGGCAGTGCTCCGGGCTCTTCCTGCCGTGTCTGGCCAGCACCCCTGGGCCCCTAGAGCCCAGACAGCAGCCTAGGTCTGAACTGGGCAGGGGCCACCTGTCCCCCAGGAGCCAGCAGCCAGGATGCACGGTGTGCTCAGCAGACCAGCAGGCCAAGTCCTCGGGAGCCTGGGACAAGGCCAGACACCAGCCCAACACACCGATGCATTCTGTTACAGTGCACGGCCCAAAAGGGTTTGGATAAACAATAATTGAATTTCCGAAAGCTTTATGGTTAATCGCTGGAATTCTCAGCGCCTGCCTTCCCCACCTCTGCGGCCCTGGGCCCGGGGCTGGTGGAGCATGGGCCGAGGTGTGCGTGTGGGACGGTCTCCGAGGCCTGCTCCCCGCTGCAGGCTGAGAGCTGGGCCCACGCCCTGCTTCTGGCTGAGAGCTGGCTTCCCAAGGAGCTGCCAAATAGGAGAAATGACGCCGTTTCCCAGGAAGGGGCTCCGAGGGCGCAGACACGCCACCGCTCGCAGCGGCCGCCGGGCTGCTGGTTTCCACTCTGACCGAGACTCGGGGGCTCGAGTCTCCTGCAGGGGCGAGGAGGGCGCGTGGAACAAGGCAGTTACAGAGCTGCAGCGGTCCCCTCGCCCAGGGGCTCGCGCTGAGATCGGCCGTTTCTCCTGACTGAACCTTCTGCAGACAGCTGCAGGCCTCTGTTGATCTGCAGGGTTCTGAGAAGGCTGGTTTTGATCATGTTTCTGGCGATTTTATGAAGAGCCTCTCTGAGTGTCTTTACTCCACATTTCACTGGTTTTCAGTTTGTTGAGTCTTTGACATACACCTCATGAATGTAGCCCAAATCAAGGCATAGACACCAGCATGTGTATCTCAGTCTCATTTGTAACAGTGAAGAATCTGAAATGTTCTGGATGAGTCCCATTCGTGGGGACAGCGTGTGCATCCCGGGCCCCATGGTGGTGCAGCTGTTGAGGGCGGAGGTGGCCTGGGTCACGAGGCCGAGCTCTGCAGGCGGCGGCTGCAGCCTGGCCCCTCCACTGGTGGCGGGGTTCGGAGCAGACTGACTCGCCTTCTGAGCCGTTCTCTCGCGTCTGTAAGACGGTGACACTTCCGTCCTCGTTTCTGGGGTTTCAATGAGAGCATCCTTGTCGTATTCTTGGCTTAGTCAAATGAGTCGTTATTATTGTTGTTATTTTTCAACAGAAGAGTCTTTCTAATATAATGGCAAATAAGCTAGAAGGACATGAAAGTGTGTGACTGACGTAACCAAACCATGAAGTGGTTCCCTGGCAGTGCGCTGGGAGGCTGAGGCTGGAAGAAGCGCAGCCCCGTGGTGGGACTGCAAGCTGGGTGTTTTCTCTTCTCTGCGTTTGTGGGTTTTGTCTGTTTTCCAGTGGAAAAGCTCAGCGTCTACTCAGTGGGAGTCTTTGCTTAAAGAGGTGGGGCTCGGGAGGCGGGAGGCTGGGGGGTGGCCTGCAGGCGCCTGGCGCATCCTGAGTCCCTGCAGAGGCTGGGCGGGGCCCGGGGGTCTTCCCTGGGGGTCTTTCCTCAGGGACAGGGCCTGGGCCTCACTGTGCCTCCTCAGGACCCAGGGCCCCCCTCTGGCGTTTGTGGCTCAGC
Source organism: Cervus canadensis (assembly GCF_019320065.1). Classification (NCBI taxonomy): domain Eukaryota; kingdom Metazoa; phylum Chordata; class Mammalia; order Artiodactyla; family Cervidae; genus Cervus; species Cervus canadensis. The sequence goes on from NC_057407.1 coordinate 1,280,751, forward strand.
ACGGGCCTCCGCACGGGGTCTGCCGGGGGGAGCGTGACGGTCGCCCCGCAGTCCCTCTGGCCGGGTGGGCGCGGAGGCCTCCGTCACACTCCATCCTCCAGGCGGCCCCGGACGCACTCCGTGACCTCGGCGGGCCTGTCTCTCTTCCAGGTTCCGGGGCGCACCTGTCATACCTGTCGCGGCCAAGCCTGGGGGGCCAGACGCCCCTGAAACGGAAGCCCCGCAGGGCATCCAGGAGCTCATCGAGGTACGTCAGCTGCACCCTCGCGGGGCTGCACCTCCCTGCCCTTCCTCACGGGGTTAAATCCGCAGCACACACCCCCACCCCCAGGGCCTGGACCGCGACCCGTCAGAGCGTTTCCGGCGGGGAGGTTGGTCGTCAGGTTCCCAGAGCCTCACTGAGCTCTGCTCATATGTGATCGTGAACATTCGTGGTCACGTGATCATTAACGAACCTCGGGAGGCTTCAGTAGTGACCCGCATTCTGGCAGGAAGGAGCCTGGGGCTCAGAGGGGTTAAGTGACTGGCCCAGGCTCACACGGTGAGCAGGAGGTGGAGCTGCGGTGCAGACCTAGGTCGGCTGGCGGGGATGGCTCCCGGGTCTGCAGACCTGGGTCAGGCGTGACCACCTGCGTGGCCTCCGTTTCTGTGATTGTACGGGGCCGACTTTACGGACTTAGCAAACCCGTTTCTGGGTGAAGCTTTGCTGAGTTTTTCGTCAGCTCCAGGTTGCACTGGTCTGGGACGCTGAGGCGGTGGTTTCTGCTGGGGGACGTCTGTATGTCCGTGTCGGAAGCCTCAGGGCTGGGCCTGCTCACATACTCTGGTCTTTTTCCAAAGGAGTTGTTACCACAAGACCAGGACTCTGGACCATTCGGTACCAGACAGTCCTTGACAGTGTCCTCTCTAACGAAGTCAGAAAGGAGAGTCAGGAGGTCTCCAGGAGGGCGGGAGGTCTCCACCCTCCCCGCCAGCTCCCCACCTGCCGGGGTGTGGCACAAGCCTGTCTTTCCAGCTCCTGACGTCCCAGATCTCCATCCCAACGAGGGACCCCTCGGGGCCTTTCCTCATGTCCGTGGACCACTGCTTCTCCATCAAAGGCCAGGGCACCGTGATGACGGGAACCATCCTCTCGGGCTCCGTCAGCCTCGGCGACAGCGTGGAGATCCCGGCCCTCAAGGTCAGTCTGGCCTCTCTCCCCCTTCCCCTGGGCCCCTCTCGAGCAGGCAGGGAGGGGGGCCGGCCCCGAGCGCGCCCCCGCTGCCGGGCCGGCGCTGCCCCATCTTCCCTCCGTCCGTCCTGCCCGCGTCCTGGATCCAGGGCTCGCCTCAGTGCTCGGAGCAGCACCCGGCGGCCGGAGCCTCGCTGGCGGTGTTCTGGGGGAAGGAGGCCCCCGGGGGGCGTCTGGGCCCAGCGGTGCGGGCCCTGAGTGAGGCGCCAGGCAGGGCCCCTCTGCTTTCTGCAAGCCCCCGAGTCAGGGCGGCAAGGGTGTGTGGGCGCTCATTCCCGAGTCCCTCGTACTCAACGCGGGGATTTCACGTTACACGCCATCAGGACCGTGGCTGCCCCGGGCAGGACAGCCCAGGGACACCCGGATGACGGCGCGTTCCTGGTGTCACCACAGGCGCCGCGTCCTCCGCGGAGGCCTGAGAGAAGGGTGGCGGCGGGGGGTCCTCACCACCCCTGCTCCTGGTCCCTTCTGGCCCGGTGTCCAGCGGCCCTGATCCCTCCCCTCAGGGGGAAACTGACAGACTGACTCTCCTCTCGTCCGTGGGGAATACAGGGTGGGGAACACAGGCCAGTGGGAACCTGGGAGACCGCCAGGCGTTCCGGGCCCAAGGAAGGTCTCTGGTCCTCAGAGGAAGCGAGGGTAGGGCAGTGGCGTGTCCGAGGACGCATCTCGGCTGGGTCCAAGGCTAGGGATGCAGCCCATGGGGCTTCCATGGGCCCAGAGGGTCATCTGCAGGGCAGGCCTGGGCGCCCACTGGGATTTGTTTTGCTGGGTTTCAGACTTGCCCGGGACCATGAGCTCTGAGCTCCTTCCACGTTCTCCGTGTGAGAGCTGATAACTTGTCACAGAGCACCCCGGACCACTCAGGCCTGAGCTGGGGGCTTAGCTGGCGAGACGTGCGCTGGTGATGTTGAGACGGAGTTTGGGGCTCGTTAGAGTTAAGTCTGTAACGGGGTGAAGATCTGGACACTGGGAGGGCTGACGGCATTTTGCACACAAGCTGGTGTGGTGTTTGGGGGACCAGAGGGCGGGTGGTCGTGTGTGGCTTGTGCCCCCAGGACCTCCAGGAGAGAGAGCTGAGGCTCTCAGCCCGGGCAGGGAGGGCTCTCCACGCGATGACAAGCATCGGGTGACGCGGGGAGCCTCAGGGAGGGGCGTGTGACGCTGGGGGCTGAGGCTGGGGCACTGCAGCCCGAGCCCAGGGGCGCCCCTGGTCACCCGGCCGCCCGCAGCCAGGAGGGGTGGGGGGTGTCCCATCGGGGGCCCCGGGGCCTCAGCCCGGCCGACACCTGGCCGTGGCCGCGTGCCTCCAGAGGCACAGGAGGACGCGCCCGCTGTCCCTGCGGCCGAGTCCGGGATGACCCGCCGTGGCCCCAGGAGTGAGTGGGGGTTTCAGACGACAGACCTGAAGTCGGGAAGCTCTTCCCGCCCGCTGTCCCTGCGGCCGAGCCCGGGGTGACCCGCCGTGGCCCCAGGAGTGAGTGGGGATTTCAGACGACAGACCTGAAGTCAGGAAGCTCTTCCCGCCCTCTGGGGCCTCGGGCCGGCCCTTCCGTGGAATCGTAGACGGCTCACCCTCTGGGCTGCTGTCAGGTGACCAGGCCTCGGGGCTCTGCGGGTGGGTCAGCGCTCACTGACAGCCAGCCCCACTCTCCCGCCCCTCCGCATGACCCCATCTGACCCGGAGGAAGGCCTTGACCGAGGAGCCAGTAGTTGAAGCCGTTTGGCCAGCGCCAAAGGCCGGCTCTGGGCACTGTGCCCGCTACCCTGGGAGCCCCCGCTCAGCATCACGTGCCCGGGGCGCTGGGGCCCTGCAGGGCCGGCTTCTAACCGGACGGCTCTGCCTCGAGGCCACGACATCCCCGTCAGACTCCACTAATCGCCTTGGACGCTTCTGACCGCCTGAACTCCCCGGGTGGCACGGCCCGGCCCCTCCAGATAAACAGCCCCATCGCCTCCCGGCCGCCTGCAGCCCACCAGACCCCGGCCCGGCCCTGCCGCCATGTCCGCCCCCAGCTGGGGCCCGTTGGCTGAGGGGGAATGAAGGAGAACCAAGACCACGGGGCTTAAACCCCAGCCCCCGCGCCCCCTGGGCTCCCGGAACCTCTCCACGCTGGGCTGGGGCCATCCAGTGAGGCATGGCCTCGGGGTGCTCAGCTGGCGACGTGTCCACTGGCGACCGCTGTCAGGGTTGTGTCATAGGACCCGTCGGAGGTGCAGACTGTGAGGAAGTGAAGGGGCACCCGGGTCAGGCCACAGGCAGCGGCCTCCGCCCTCTGCTACACCGGCCGTCACAGCCCAGACCCTGAGGGCCCCCGTCCCTGACCGGGGGGATGGCGGAGAGCGCCTCGCGCCGGAAGGCCGCCTTGCCGTTCAGCACTGCCGTCACATGGATCCGTGTGGGTCCACGCGCAGGGCATGTGGGTCCTCTCCTGGTTGTGCAGGGACAGGACGTCTAGTGGGCCCCTGAAGTGGGGTGCACGTCAGAGCCCGAGGGTCCGCTGAGAGCCACGTCGCTGTGTTGAGGGACGGACGTCACCAGGGGGTGTGGACACCTGTTTAGTGATGAGGCTTTTAGAGGCAGTTCAGATCTTGATAGCGCACTCCTCCAGATGGAGCCTGCATGCAGGTGGACTCACCTCACTCAGACCTCACAGAGGAGACCCTGTCTGAAACAGGACCCAGCGGCGTCTCCCCTCCCCTTGCCTCCGCTGGGCAGCCGATCCCCGGGGTGAGGGATACCGGGACTCCGGGAGGACTCGGTCCTCGCACCCCAACCTCCGCCACCCCTGCCTCTGGCCAAGCCTCACCTGCACCCTCCCCGCCCGCAGGGGTCTCTCCTGGAAGCTCCTGGCGGCGCCCTGGGTGGCCACACGCCCCCACGTGTGTCTCCTCCGTGGGTCCCACTGAGAGGACCTCCTCCAGGGCAGAGACCACGTCCGCCCGGCTCCATGCTCTCAGCAACTGACCCAGAGCCCAGCCCAGAGCAGGCTCCAGAAACTGTTTAGTGAACAGAGCAGTAGGAGAAAACCAGAGAGCGAATAAGCAGCTTGTTTCTTAGGAGGCTTCCGATGCAGTTGACGACCTCAGAGGGCTGTGCAGACGCTGCTCCCCGGGCCTGGGGGCAGGCGCCGCGTCCCGGCGCCCTCCAGCCAGGAGGCCCGATGCTGACAGTAAGCCAGGCGCCCAGGGCTGCGGCCCCGGCCAAGCCCTCTGCCTTGGTGCCCGCCTCCTCCTCAGCCGTTTCCTGGTACGGAAGGCTCGTCTGGGAGGGAGCGGTCCAGGCCGGCCAGGCCCCTCGCCCAGGCCCCCGACCCGGGCCGGCCTCGCAGGGACGTGCGGCCCCCCTGGCCATGGTCCCTCCTGCCTGACGTCCTCTCAGCTGCTGCCGTGACCCTCTTGGTTCTATTTTCCTCATTAAAGGAAAGTTGAGTGTTTCCTGAGTGTGCGTAGAGCCAGTGTACCACTTACACTGAATATTTATCATTCTTTCTTTTAAGAAATAAAACAATAATAAAAATACCATAAACATCACTTTAATTGTGCACAGGCTTCAACTTGTAATAATCCCAGGGAAATGGCAAGTGAGATGTCTCCCTAAAGTAAAGGCACTTGCCTGCTTTTGTTTGAAGTTTTGCTCAAATGCTTTATTGTATAACCTGTTCTTGTTTAAAAAAAAATGCCGGCCATTATGTTTTTTTCCCAAAAGTACTTAAATGCTTCTGGGCAGTGGTAAATGAGGGTCAAGCCGGCCTTGGGGGACTGAGCAGACACAGTCACGTCTTTGCTTGCTGTTAGTGACCCTTGTGTGTGAGGACACGCGTGGGGGTGTGTAGGTTAGGACATGTCCAGTGGGTGATGGCATCTGCCTGCCTGCGCGCCCTCCCCTCCCGCCCACGTGCCCTCCCCTCCCGCCCACGTGCCCTCCCCTCCCGCCCGCTTGCCTTCCCCTCCTGCCCGCGCGCCCTCCCCTCCTGCCCGCGCGCCCTCCCCTCCTGCCCGCGCGCCCTCCCCTCCTGTCCACATGCCCTCCCCTCCTGCCCACTTGCCTTCCCCTCCTGCCCGCGCGCCCTCCCCTCCTGCCCGCACGCCCTCCCCTCCTGCCCGCGCACCCTCCCCTCCTGTCCACATGCCCTGTCCTCTCCTGCCCGCGCGCCCTCTCCTCCTGCCTGCGCGCCCTCCCCTCCTGCCCGCACACCCTCTCCTCCTGCCCGCGCGCCCTCTCCTGCCCATGTGCCCTCTCCTCCGGCCCGCGCGCCCTCCCCTCTTCTGCCCATGCACCCGGGTGGAACTGTGGTCCTCGTGACAGGGCAGATTCCCGGAGAGCAGGTGACAGGTTCCCGTGTGAGGCTGGCAGGGGGTGGGGCTGGGTGCTGAGCCGGGAACACGCCTGCAGTGGCCCTGCTGAGAGGCCACTTAGAGAAGGTGACGACCTGAGTGGAGGAGGGGCACTTTAGCTGATGCTCAAAGATGGGACAGGTCAGACGGGCAGGGAGGTAGTGGGAGTAGGCCTCGGGGGTGCGGCGGATTCAGCCTTGAAGACGGTGGTCCCTGTAACGTGCAGGAGGTTCTGAAGGCTGCAGAGGACAGCGTGGGTGTGTGCATGCAGAGGGACAGGCCGCAGGGGGCCGGGGGGGCTGTTGTGTGGCCCAGCAGGTTGGGGCACCTGAGTCCAGCAGGCGGCAGCGCAGTGGGCCTCAGAGTGGTTTGGGAGGCGGCATTCCCAAGCCCGGGGCTGGACTGATGGGGCCAAGTGCAGGGGCGGGCGCGTCCACACGGCTCCCAGGCCTCTGACTTGAGGAGCAGGTGGGCTGGTGCAGCCGTTGTGGAGGGGGAGCCAGGAAAGTCTGGGGTGGGGGCAGAAGCGGAGGGGAGCATGGGCTGGATTTCAGTAAGTTTGGGGTCTTTGGGGGCATCCAGTTGGAGGGGTGGCCTCAGGGCTGAAGCTCGGATGTGTGGGAAAGCACGAATTCGTGCACTGTTGGCATGTCCAGCACAGCCTGGGGGCCTCTGGCGAGGAAAGACAGCTGTGCTCCTGAGGTTTTCTTCCTGATGCCTGGAGGCCCCTAGGCCTCCTCCTGGCCCTGGCGTGGGGGCCGTCCAGCTCTGCAAGGTGCGGTCTGAGGCCCCGCGCTGGCGCGGGAAGGGAGGGTCCTCCCGGGGCTGTTTACTCTCTCCAGGGTGACGGGCCCCTGGGCCGGCCTCGGGCGGAGCTGCCCCAGCCTGCACGGTGCCCGTGCCGGTTGGCGAAGCGTCCGGCCTCGGGGAGGGCTGCTGTGCCCCCAGCCCCCGCGACGCTGCCGCCGCCAGAAACAAGCAGGGTGACTGGGCGGAAGGTCAGGAGTTTAAGAGCTTGTTTTATTCGAGACGGGACTAAGAGACAGGAGGGAGCGCGCCGGTTTATATGTGGACCCTGGTATTTGCTTTGAGCCGCGGCGAGTGGTCGGGCAGGGAGGGAGGCCGCCCGCCAGGGAACGCTGCCAAGCAGAGCTCTGCTAATGCGATCCAGACGCGGCCCATCTCCCGCCTAATACAGTCCTTGCGGCAGGAAGGGCCCAGCAGGGCCGTTTAACCCTTCGGGTGCTGTGGTTGGACCACGCTCAGCCCTGGGCCCCACCCACCCGTCACGGGAGCCCCCGCCCCCGTCAGGGTGGCTGGGGCGCCTCTGGTCACTCGACTGCCGTACGCACCCTTCAGGGCACTGACCAGGGCCGAGCGTATGGGAGACGTTTGCTCAGGAACAAGGTGGCCACACGGTCTACAGGGAGCGGTGACTTGCCCAGGATCTCGGGCTGGTAGGAAGCGGAGCGGGGGTGGGACCTGGTCCCCAGGTACAGCTCCGCGCGGGCCTGGGACCCTCCGCCCGGGCAGCGTCCCTGGTTACAGCTCCGCGCGGGCCGGCACCCTCCGCCTGGGCAGCGTCCCCAGTTGCCATGGGGGCTGTTAGACCTTGCTTCCGGGAGGACCGGCCACCACATCCGTTCCCCTGCCTCTCCCAGGGCAGCAGCCACAGAGCGCAGGGTGTCCATGCATGAGCATCCCCGACAGGGTGACGAAAGTGCGGGTGGAGAGGCCCCGCTGGGACTGCCAGGCCTGCGAGGGCATGGGTGCCCGCCAGGCTGCGCTGGGCCCTCAGCCCAGCGACGGGGTGGAGGGGTCGCACACATGTACGCGTGCTTCCAGCCGTGTGGGAAAGCGTGTGCGCGTACACGTGTTTGTGCGTAAACTGGTCGGAAGAGACCTGAGGCGTGGTTCACGCACTGCGCGTCGTGAGTCCCTCTCGGGGGGAGGGCGGAATCAGGGCGCAGAGTGGCGTCCGTGTTCTCGCCCCGTGGTCGGCGTTCAGACCAACAAGCTGGCACTCGCGCTTCTCGTGTGGTTTTAGGAAAGGAAAACCAGACTCGGCGGAGGGGCAGCGTCTGTCCTGCGCATCCGTCTCCTCTTCTCCCTCAGCCCCCGGCCCTCGCCTGTGGACAGGCGGGCAGCCCGACCCCTGACCGTGCTGAGGGGAGGCAGGCGGCCCCAGGGAGGCGGCCGCGCATGCTGGGGCCATGCCGGGCGTCCTGCCCTGTCTCCTGTGCGGGCCAGGCCCGGCGTGCCCGCATCAGGTCCAACGTGCCTGCGTCAGGCCCGGCGTGCCCGCGATCCAATCCATTCCTGGCCGGCCGCGGGTCACGGGAGCCGCGAGCACTTTTGAAGTACGGCCTGGATGTTTGGCTTGACCATGTCTGTTTGCTTAAGCATCACCCTTGCCAGTTCATTCGGACCTCCTCTTTCTTTTAAAAACATGCCGCTTGCCAAAGGTTATTTTGGATCTGTTTTTGTTTATCAGGTGAATTGTTCCAGCACGATTGGAAGCAGACACGCGCCTGAGCCACGCTCGGCCGCGTGCACACGCACACACATGCGCACACACGCACGCACACAGGCTCTGTACGTGCCCCTCAGGGCCCTAGAACGTACGCAGCACACGGCCGGCCTGGGGGCTGCGGCGGGAGAGTGCCGTCGTCCAGGAGCGAGCGGTCGCAGGGCTGCAGGCTGTAGGTGGGAGAAGCTGGGCGCTGGCCTCGGGCGACCCAGCCAGGGGAGTGTGGCGGAGCTCTGGGCCCGAGCAGGGCTCCTGGCTAGGTGAGCTGCTTCCTGCCCCAGCGCCTGCGTGAACCTCTTCTGCAGATGCGTCTCCCGCCGTCGGGACCCACTGTGTGCATGGGGGGGGCTGCGCAGAAAGCCCTTCCTGCTCGGAGGGGCTGTGCCAGAGGGGTGGGGGTCGGCTCTCTGGGGTTGGCTTGCCTGAGACGGGCCCGAGCGGAGGAGCGGGTCTGCGCACCCCAGGCTGTCAGGGTCCCTCCGTGTCTGGACTTCGCTCTGCTCCGCGTGGCGTGGCCTTGGGCCACCTCCAGCTGCCAGGAGCCTCTCGAGCTGTGCTCAGCCCTCATTTCCAGGGACGCTGCGTGGTTCTGTGGTCCCCAGGCCCGGGGTGCCGTCTGAGGCTGGACCCGGGCACAGCTGCTGTCTCCCGTGACGGGGCTGGGGTCCCCGACATGATGGCTGTGTGATGTGGCCACCCCCCACCCCCAGCCTGCAGGAACCCGCTTCCTCCCCCAGCCTGGGACCAGCGGAGGGAGGTCCAGCCAGGGGGTTTGGAGACAGCTTCCTTCCTCCCCAGATGGGAGCAGGGAGACTCACGTCTTAAAGTTTTCTTCAGATTAAAAAAAAAATGTTCATCAGTAAAAATTTGAAGTTTCTGAAAAGGATGTGAAGGTGACCTCCAGTCCCACCTGGACCCCTTTGTCGGCACCCTCAGCCAGCTCAAAGGGCGTGCAGACGTGGGACAGCGTGGCGCGTGGGGCCCTGATACGCGTGTGGCTGCGTGTTCCCCCCCACACACAGCTGTGCGCTGTTCCTTTTTAATATGCCGACATTGATTGTGCAGTTACGAAGCTGACTGGACAGCACAGAAGTAGTCATGTCTTTATCTGAGTTTGGGAATCTTTCTAGAATGTATTTTATACTCCTCTCGTTCCTTGAACGTCTCAGTTCTTCCTAGAATACTGCATATAATTTCATCTGTGCGTGATGACTCAGCTCGTTTGGATGAACCAGGGACACTGGCGGGTTGGCGTTGACATGTGTGGTCTGTTTGCTTCTCGGAAGGGGGCCCTGGTAGCCTGTCCAGCCGGGAGAGGGGACAGTCCACGGTGCACTGTCCATGGGGGCCCTGGTAGCCTGTCCAGCCGGGAGAGGGGACAGTCCATGGTGCACTGTCCATGGGGGCCCTGGTAGCCTGTCCAGCAGGAGGGGATTCACCGTGCAGGCCACGGGGCTGCTTGCAGAGGCCAGGTGTGAGAGAGGGTCCAGGTGGCCTTCTGGGCACTCCAGGGTTCGCCTCATGAGGGGGGAACCCTCCCATTTGCCTTAACCCCAAGAGCCAGGGGACCCTGAGGGGTGTTATCAGAGGAGGAGGGGGGAGAAGTCAGACTCGGGGGGCCAGAGTGGGTGTGGCGAGCTGGCTGGTCCCGGCGAGGGATGGTGGAGGTTCGGTCCAGGGTGGTGCTGGGAGAGAGGATGGCCGTGCCCAGCAGGCAATACCCTGGATGCGGGCGGGTGGGGCTGGGAGAAGGTGCCCGTGGTGTGGGGGCCGTGGTGCCCGAGACATCCGGGCAGACAGCACGGTGCCCCAGCGTCCAGCACAGGAGCGGTGTCCGGAGTCCTCCTGGACGGCAGGTCCCTGGAGCCGTGGGCAGAGTGAGATCATTTGAGGAGTTTAAAGAGGAGGCCTTGCTTTCTGCAGAACCTTGGGGCGTGCTGTGTGTGTGTGTGTGAGAGGTGCCTCTCCACGCTCGCCCCCTCACTGTGGACACCACCCAGGCTCCCCAGCCCCTTTCACGCCGCCCCCAGGTCTGTGTTGGGCTTCGGGGCCTTACCTGTGCCTCTGTGTGCTTCCCCGTAGCTTCACAAACACCTTTACGTTCGTTAAGTTGAAGAGCGAGCTGGATAACACCCGTGAGCCCACAAGTGTGCTCAGCCAGCTGCACGTGTCGCGTCGGGACTGACGCAGCCGCCTCCCCCGCAGAGGTGTGCCCTCGGCCGTAGTGCGTCTGCTGCTCTGCCTCAGGCCCCTGGTGGCGGTCACACGCCTGTGCCCCTGCCCCCGCCTGCGTCCCGTGTGCGTGGGCCTCGGCGGGCGGGGGTGGCGTTGGTCCTGGACCCGCCCGTCGCGTGCGGGCCCGACAGCACTCTTGCTGTTCTCCCTGGAGTTCCCGCAGCTTGCGTGGCGCTCCGGGGGCTCTTGCCCACCCAGAGGGGTGTGTCTGGGGCTTGTCTCTGCCCCCCACACGCTGGAAGCCCCCTGAGGGAGGTGGGGGCGGCAGGGGCCGGGACGGGGCTCCTCCTGGGGAGGTGTGTGCATGCGCTGTCTGGCTTCTTTCTTATGGGAGCTCTGTCGCTTCTCACTGCTTGCTAGTTCAGTGTGTGTTCGCGTCTCTTACGCTGGGCTGAAGCGCGTACCTCTTTACCCTGATGTTTGGCCGGCCCCGCTTGTCAGGCTCCTGTGTCCCCCGGACGAGCCCCATGCCGTGCTTTCTCAGCCCTTCCTTCATTCTTGGGGCCACAGGCCCCCTGCCCGGCCCCGGGGTCAGCCCTTTCCGCAGGGAGCCCACTGCTTCCCCGGGGAGCACCGGGCGAAGAGGCCGGGGCAGGGGCTGGACTGTCCGTGCGCCTGGGCCTCTGGCCCACCTGAGCTGGGAGACCGAGTGTGCACACACGTCTGTAATTACAGACACACACGTGCCCGTCCGTCTCTGTCTCCACCTGGCCGTGCACGTGGGTGAAGACCGACATGCGCCCAGTGGAGCCCCTTCCCACAGGGACCAGCCCCGCCCCCAGCTCCCACCGCCCTCCCTCATCTGCCTCCCTGTCTGCTGAGCTAGTTTGCCGAACTGTGAGCCCAGGCCCCGGGCCTGTGTGTGTCTATGGGCACCCACTGGCCCTGAACCCCAGTCCCTGGCTGCAGGAAGGTCGCCGTTCTCGCAGACGTGTGGGCTCTGAGAGCTAGCTTGGCAGAGCAGATGGCGAATGCTCCCTCCAGTCTGCCGTTGACCTGAGTTTCTAACTGTTACAAAAGTAGGTGATGGCTTTCTCCTGGTGGAGAAATCTAAGCTCCACTAAGATGAAAAGCGTGTGTCCCTCCCTCGCACCGTTCCCAGCTTCTTTCCAGGAGTGTGTGTGCCCTCAAGCCCTTCCCCTGTTCTTTCCTTAGATTATTGATACCTGGGAAAGCGCACTGTCTGTGCCTCGGTTTTTTGCCATGGAAGCCCTGTCTCCTGAGACAGACTGAGGCCTGAGCTCTGCCTTCCTTTCTCACCACCGCACAGCGACAGCGCAGAGCGCCCGCGCCCGCGGCCTGTGCCCGCCCAGCGCCGCCCCGCCCGTGGCCACGGAGCCCCCGAGATGGAACCAGCAGGACGCTGGCCTCTTGCGTGCGTGTCGGCTGGCGGTCACCTTCTGAAATGACTGCTCTGCCCTTCACACGTCTCTGCATAGGTTGTTTATCTTTCTGTGGGTCTGTAGTTCTTGTTTATTGAGACATGTGTCCTTTGTCAGATAACATGTATTGAGGTGATTCCTCTCAGGCAGTAGCTTGCCTTTTCATTTTCTTGATGATGTCTTTCGAAGGTTTTTAATTTTGAGAACTTCCGTTCATCGATTTTCAAGTACATGGCCTGTCTTTCTTCTTTTTTTGTCTCTAAGAAGTCTTTGTGTGTGCCCACCCACAGTTAGCAATATATTTTCCTTCTGGAAGCTTTATAGTTTTAGCTGTATACTCCATGTTCTGTTCTATGTTCCATCCCAGATTAATTTCCTTGTATGAGATGAAGAAGGGATTGAAGTTTATGATTTTTTTGTATGTTCCTTTCATTACCACTTATTGAAAAGATTTTCCTTTCCCATTGCATTGCAGTGGGATCATTGTAGGAAAAAATCAGTTCATATGTGCAGGTCCGTGTGTAGACCCCGTTCTGAACCGTTCCTGTCTCCTCCTATTGTAATCCTAGGCCGCCTTGATTACTGTAGCTTTATAGTGAATTCTGAAGTCAGGTAGTGAATTTTGAAATCAGTGAGTCTTGTTGTTCTCTTTTGTTCTTTTTAGATTTTTTTTTTTTTTTGGCCTTTCTAGGTTCTTTGCATCCATATAAAATTTCAAATCAACTTAATTTATATTAAAAAAAAATATGTGCTAGAATTCTGATTGTCATTTGTATGGAATTCATAGAACACTTTGGGGACAATTGACATTTTATAAATACCGAATATTCCAATCCATGAACATGGTATGCCCTTCCATTGCTTTAGGTCTTTATTTTCTCTCAGCAATGTTTTCTTGTGTTCAGTGCAAAGTTTTGCAGTGTTTTAATCTATCACCAAGTATTTTATCTGACACTGTTTAAATAGTGCTTTAAAATTTGCTGTTTGCTGTCAGAGTAAAGAAATGAGATCGGTTTCTATGTGTTGATCCCATATCCTGCAGTCTTGCTAAAGTCAGCTCACTGAATCCAGTGCTTGTTTTGTGGAATCCTTACGACTTTCTTTGTAAACAGTCGTGTTTCCCGGAAACACATATGACCCTTTCCTGCTGTTAGGTGGTTAGAATAGGGAAAAGGAGTCCAGAATGGTGGTGGCTAAAAGACCTGGAAGGGAAAAGCCCGAGAAAATAGGACAAAGGAAGGTCTGAGGGCCGGAGTGAGAACCTCAGGTAAAACAAACAACACTCCTGGCCGGCCCAATTTACATAGGACAGGCCCAGGGACAGAGAAACATATAAAAAGAGGAGCCAAAGCCCTCTTCTCCCTCTCTCTCTCCCGCGCGATGGGGCGCTCTTCTCTTCACGTCTTTGGGTCGACGTGCCCTCACGCCTCGAAGATGGATTTTCCTGCTATTATCTAAATAAATAGAGCTGTAACGCTGAGCTGTAACACTGATTTATTTAAGAGCTATAACATGGTCCTTTAGAGACCTGAGAGCTATAACACAGTCTGTCCTCCGAGAGCTGTGACCCGCCAGGGGGCTTTAATGTCCGTCACTCCAGATTTTTGTTGTGACGAGACAGAGAACCGAGGAGCATGCACTCACCTGACACTACCTTTTTGCCTCATTTTCTTTCCTGCCTCAAAGCAGCAAGAAACATGAGAAGGCTGCTCCCTGCCCAGACCCAGGCCCTGTGGGCGGGCTGTGCCAGTGACCCTGCCGTGCTCGGGTGGAGGGCCCCCCGGGGCCGGGCTGGGGGCCTCGGCCGGGTGCCCGCTGAGCATCCTCCCCCGGAACCCACGCTGTGCCCCCGGGGCTGACCCACAGGACCTGGCATCCGGAGGGCTGGCGGGGAGAGTCACGTCTTCCCGAAAGTTTGCCCTCATCAGGGGAGCTTAGAGGGAAAAGCGAGTCAGCTCCGTCACGCGTGCGCCCTGGAAACAAGCTGATGGCGGCTCAGCTCTCTCCTTCGCACGTAGGGGGTGAGGCGTTAGCAGCATCCGGCCCAGAGTGTGACCTGGCCCTGCTCTGAAGCGCAGGTCTGTCGGGGGAGGGACCCCGGGGCCTTGAGGACGGTCCCTTAAAGACCAGCAGCCACTCCGGTGTCACCCGGCAGAGGAGGGAAGGGCTTCCCGGAGAGCAGCGTGTGTGGACACGCCGGAGCAGGGAGCGGCTGAGGCTGCGGCCGACACGGGGCCTTCCGTCTGCGCGGTCACCGTTGGGAGCAGAGACTCAGACGGCCCCTCCGTTCCGTGCTGTTGCATGTTGGCCGAGTGCCTCTGTGAGCGCTTCAGGCCTGCGCTGCGCCCCCAGTGGGCACGTCCTGTGGGCCGGGCGGGCGGGGGCATCGTGGGGCCGCCGAGTATGCGCCTGTGGCCCCGTGCGGGCACGTGCCTGGTCTGGGGGTGTTTCATTCGGGCGTCCAGACTCGAGTGAAGCAAAGGGGGCCGGTTCCAGGAGCTGCTACTCGGGGGTCCAGGCACCCCGAGATGTGTCCTGCCCGGCACTGGCCCTTGACGCCGCCGGACGCAGGCACTCTCTGAGCCGCGCTGACCCCCAGGCCACCCTCGGGCCCGGGCAGCAGAGGAAGCAAGTTCAAGCCTGTCACCTGTTTGTAGTTTTCATAATTTCTGATTTGGCATTTTGATCAGTCTGTTTCTGGTCAAGGAAATGCATCCGCATCTCATAACAGGAAACCCTTTTGTGATCTTTACTTCAAGGCATTTTTCTCCCTCTCTCTCTGCTTCCCCCATCGTTTTTTTCTCTTTTGGCAAAAATACAGGCCTAATATGATGTGCATCTTATTAAAAGTTCAGCATAATTTATTGCCATTGGTTTGTTTACAGAGTCAACAATCCCCAACTGCACAACATGGCCTTCCTACAGTCACTGCTCTTTTCAGATTTTCTTGGCTCTTCCTTGGGGCTGGGGTTGGGGTGGGAATCAGGAAGGACCCACACTTGAAGGGGTTGTGTGGCTCCAGGCTGATTCCTCTCAGGTCACAGCGCTGACCAGACGCCCCATGACGCAGCAGAGCCACCCCCGTCAACGCGGGAGTCCCGGGGGGTGGTGGACACCAGGAAGTCCTCCACCCTCCTCAGCCCAGCGGTCCTGCTGCCCACAGAGCCCGCGGGATGTGTGGGACCCAGCGGGGGCAGAGCAGGCCCCCAGCACTGCGTCCAGCCTGGTCCCCAGCACCCGCACGTGCCTCTCAGTGGGGATGGCGGAAAGTGGGGGTAGGCTGGCCCCGGGCCCTAGGGCTGACCTAGCCCAGGGCCTTTGGGGGCAGCGTCCTGGCAGAGCCAGAGGGGCTGTCCCTTCCCAGGCCAGTGCTTCCCTCATCACTCTGCTGAGGCCTCCGTGGGCACCTTGGGATGTGCTGACCTGTACCCAGGACCTGGGGACATAACCCGCAGGGTCCGGCCTCCCGGTCCTCCCTGGTGGGGAGGCGGCGGGCAGAGGGCGAGGGGGGAGTCTGAGCTGACCGCCTGGGGCCGCCCCCACGGGGCCCCCCCAGGAGCCGACCTCGTCTCCTCTCGCGGCCTGGCCCCCGAGACCCCCTCTGCCCCAGTGTGCACCCGCGCCCCAGTGCTCGTGGGGCCGCCCCCTCCTTCCCGCGCCTCCCCTGCGCCCCCCATGTCTGCCCGACGGCAGCCTTGTGCGGTTACCCTGCAGTAGGGTGTTTCCTACAGGCCCCGGGCGGCGGGGACCTGTGGCCTCCGCCGCCGCCCAGCTGCCCCCCGTGCTGTATGTCACCAGGGGGGGCCTCGCCCAGGGCCCCCGAGGCTGGGCAGAGCTGGGAGACCAGAGTGCGTGGTCTGCCGGAGCGGCCCCCGCTCACTGTCTTGGGCAGGGGTGCGGGGAGGTCAGGGAGACGTGGGCTGGCCCATGAGGCTCGCTGAGACTTGGAGGTGGGGGTCTCCGCTCCGGCCCTCCTGTCCCTTGGTTACAGTTAGATTGGACAACTTCCTGAGGACTTGGCGTCTACAGGACCTCCACCTGTTTCTGGGGCTTCCCTTGTGTGAAGAGGCAGAGCGCCTTCCAGGCTTGCAGCGGAGGGGCAGCCGTGGGCGCAGAGAGCTAGAGACCCCGGGTGATGTCGAGTCTTTGCGACCTTTCCTCGCAGATCCCAGGGCTTCCTGCCTCCCTGCCCCCCACTTCCCAAGGGCCCAGTCGGGCGTGGGGGCGGGGCTTCAAGGGGCTTCGTGCTCAGGCCACGAGCCTCAGTCCTGGGGACTCTCCCGTGGTTGAAAAGAGTGCGTCCTCTAAGAGTTGAAAACACCAGCGCAGCAGACACGCGGCCCGTGAAGCTACCGACCCGGGTCTCCTGGCCTCGCCCAGACGCTGGGCTCAAAGCTGGTGGCTGTCCCTGTTCCACTGGAAACGCTGGTGCGGGAGCTCCCGGCTGCCCTGCCGATTTCTGAGTGCCCCCCTGGCCGCGGGAGTCCAAGAGCTGGGCGGGTGGGGGCCCGGGGGCAGGAGGGGGCGCAGGGTCCCGAGCGGTGTGCGTGTGGCCCCAGGGAGCCAGCCCTGGACAGAGGCCGGATGCTCCCTGTGTGTGTCGAGCGCTCTGAGTCTTGAGGGGCTTCAGTAATGATACAAAGGCCCTGAGATGAACTGTGTGGTCATGTTATTCGGTGTCGGGCGCTGCAGGAGCGTCCAAGGAGGCTCGACCCGGGCTGGGGTGCGCCCCATCAGGGCCATGCCGTGACCAGCGCTGTGCCCAGCCGGAGCAGCCGAGGACCCAGGGGCCATGTGCCCGGGCCTGGGACAGGCATCTGTGGGGGGCGGGGCCAGATGCCAGCCCCCGCGCTCCCCGCTCCCGCCCCCCGTCGCCTGAGCCCAGGGTCCAGGCCACCCCTGTGTCCCGACCTCCAGCCTCCTGAGGCCACAGGGACAGGAGCTGGGGGGGAAGCGGGACCCCGGGTGACGTACGGGGCTGGGTCGTCTCAGGGCCGGCAGGGCCCCGGGCAGGTGGACTGTGCGGAGTGGCCGCTGACCCCGAGCCTGGGTGGCTGCTGGCTTCTACGTGAAGAAGACGAATTTTCTCATCGAAGGGGAAAAACTGCCCGATTTTTATCAGGGCAAGTTGGCTAGAGTGTTAGTTAAGTCATTTGTCAAAGCTCATTTAGTTGTCAAAATTAAATCATTTCCCTCCATTTCCTGGCGGATTGGTCATAATGATAACTTTCTTGGCGCAGCATTTATCATCCTGGTCCAAATGGGGGATGGGGTCGGGGGCAGGCGGGAAGGTGTCCCCAGAGCGATACGACTCCCCGGTCCTCCTGTGGCAGAAAGATGCTATTTTAATGGTGCTTAGCTCCTGTTACCACTCACTGACCACGGGCCGGCACTAAAACAGGGCGGTGCCAGTTCCCGAAGCAGGGGAAGGAACCGGTGGCTTGTCAGCCCCCCACGCCAGCGACGCGGACGGCAGGAGAGGGTGGCCCCACGATGCAGTGTTCTGATTTCAGCCATGCAGTTAAAAAAATTACCACCCTAAAATAGTTATGTGAAAAAAAATTTGGCTTATGAGAAAAAAAAGCTGCTTGCAGAGAAAAGAAAAAGAGAAAACAGTCTAGTGTCTCATTTCTCAGATGTTCCTTGGCATTTCTGTAAGGTCAGTCACGTCCCTGCTCACAGCCCTCAAACAGCACAGAGGTTACAGCTGGAGAGGGGATGTCCCCCGACCCCAGGCCTGCCCCAGACCCACCCCAGGCCACCCCAGACCCACCCCAGGTCAGGCCCGCCCCAGACCCACCCCAGGCCCACCCAGGCCAGGCCTGCCCCAGACCCACCCCAGGCCCACCCCAGGCCAGGCCTGCCCCAGCCCCCCAGGCGACCGCAGGCACCCAAACCACACAGGCGACACCAGGCCCCCAGGCCAGGTGCCAGACCCCCGCAGGCCACTCCAGGAGCCACAGCCACCCAGCCAGGCTGCACCACCCAAGGCAGGCTGCCCAGACACCAGACCCACCCCAAGCCAGGCCTGCCCCAGACCCACCCCAGACCCACCCCAAGCCAGACCAGTCCCAGGCCCACCCCAGACCCACCCCAGGCCTTCCCCAGCCCCGCCCCAGGCTTGCTGATTTTTCTAATTTTCTCAAAAAATTATAGGCATTGGTATACATACAGCTCTGTGTGTGTGTATCCGCACACAAGTACAGATGTATGTGTAAAATCCTGCTAATAATTACACTCAGAAGCGCGCTTGCTTTTTGCTCATCACTGTGACCTTGGAGGTGTTTGTTGGCCTGGGTGTTCACGCCCGTCTCCCTTTTAGCTGCTTGCTATATAGAGTGTCTGTGCGTGTCCTGCGTCTTATTCACCCGCCGCTCACCCCTGGTGACGGACAGCTGTCCTCCTAAAAGTTACAGCCGATGCTGCGACTACGGCCTGTTTGGGATGTCCCGATGGACTTGCGTGAGAATACCCGCGGGCCAGCCCTCCGCGGTGTGACCCTGCATTTAGTTTTGATGCTTACCGCCTCACCTGCCTTCAGCAGAGGGGTGTGGAGTGGCACCCCTGCAGTCTCTCATGAGACCTCTGCCCCCGCCAGTCTCGCTTTCCTTACAGGACCCGCAACGTGCCGCTCCGCTAGCTTACGAACGGGCTTATCCCTGCGTGTTTGCTGGCCATCAGCGTTTCGCTGTCGGTAAATTACCTGTGGGTAGTCTCTGCTGTCTCTGCACCGGGCTGTCTCTTCCACATTACTGACTGTAAACCCTCCGCCATGAGCAAATCGGCCGTGTCGGCTGCGTCGTGAATTACTGGTCCCCACCCCCACCGCGTCTCTGGTCCTTTCCACGTGTGTACGTGGTCTGACGTGTCAGCCACTCAGGATGCTGCTGCGCGCTCTGCCTTCTCAGAGCGGCCTCCAAAATGCCAAATCATGCTTTTTCGTGAAGGTGGTTTTTTTTTATTCTTTCACTCGTTTGCAGTCGCTCTTTGACTTTATCTTCATGCAGTGGAACAGGGTACAGCGCCACGTGAAACATCGCCTCGGGTGTCGGTTTAAAGGCTTCTCTGAGCTCTGCCGTGCTGCGGTGTTTTCACCGATGGATCCTCTGTGCTCCAGTCAGACTGTTTCTCTTCTCTCTGCTCCTGGTTCTCGCTTAGCCTCGTGTTAACAGGCGTTAGCAGCCGAGGCTGGTTTCTGCCTCTTCCCAATCCCATGTTTCCGTCTGTTTTTTTCTCAGCATCTTTGTAGCTGTTACTGCGTGTTTCTTTTTCAGATGAACTTTAATATCATTTTTTCAATTGCCAAAAAGCAATTTTGATATTGTAATTGAAATAGAGCTGAATGTAGACTAATTCAAAGAGAGTTTACACCTTTGTAATCTCTAGGCTTCCTGTCTGACAACACTGTGTCTTTCCATTTACCTGGCGATTCTGACTTTTCCTCAAGTAGATCCTGCGCGTTTCTTCCGTTCTTACCTAAGCATTCCATCTTTTTGGTTGCTCTTATCAGTTGGATGTTTCCTTTCGTTGTAATTTTTAATTTGTCTTTGTACAGAAAGACTGTGGACTTTTTAACATTAATGAGTAATGCACCACTTCACTGAAACAGACTTCTCTGTAGTTTTTATTTTTTCCCACGGATTCTCTTGAGTTTTCTAGGTATATAACTATGTCCTTTGCAAACAGGGACAATTCCATTCTTTGTTTTCAGCACTAGACCTCCCCTTTCTTCCTTTTGTCTTATTACACTGCTCGGCGGTCCCAGAACCGTGCCGAGTGGCAGGCGTCCTTTGTTTATAGCTGTAATCAGAATGTGCCTAATGTTTTATCCAGAGGAGACCTAGCTTTTAGTATCATGTTTCTTCCTTCTCTAAGAAGCAGATATTCATTTCCTCTAATTTTTTTAAGTCAAGTTTTAATGTCAAATGTTCTCGGAACCCTCTTTGGCATCTTCTGGAGTGATTCGTGATTTCTCTTTTGACCTGCTCGTGAGCTCTGTTATATCAGCAGTTTCTCTAGTGTTACAGCCCCAGGTGTATTATTTTATTATTTTAATATTCCACCGAGCTGTATTTCCCACTACAGTCGTCGCAGTGCTTGTGTGTTAATAGTCGTGATCGCATGGTCCAGTTGTCAGTTTTTGTCACTTCAGGTTTGAGCATCAGAATACCAGCTTCACGGGAAGAATTTGGAAGCTTTCATTCTTTATTCTTCTTAAGCAGTTTAAATAGGTTGTATGTTCCTTAGAAGCTGAAGGTCTCTGAAACCATCTGAACTTTGTGCTTTTGGGGGGTTAGCACTTTGATAACTGTAAACTTTTTTCTTTTTTGTTGGTTTTTTTTGATTTCCATCTCTTCCAAGGACAATTTTGGTAAAAGATTTTACTAGAAAGTTTTCTATTTCAGTTATATCTTTAAATTTATTTGCATTGAGTCTTGCAAGTAAAACCTCTTAATTTTTTATATGTTGTCACTCCCTGTTATTTCTTTCTAATATTTTGTGTTTGTGCTTTACCATTTTTTAAGAAATAGCTTTTACATTTGTCTGCCAACTCTGTTGTTCCCTTTTCTGAATGCATGACCTGGGCTTTTGTCCTTGCTCTGTGCCTCTCTGCCTGAGTTTGCGCTTCTGCTCTGGCTTCCTGACTTCGAAGCCAAAGGCCTCGGTCCAGGTAGTCGCCGAGTGTGGGGCCGGGTCTGCCCTCTGAGCCCCATTTCCGCTGCATCCCTCTTTGTGTTTTGGGTTACTGTCTATATATTCTGCCACTGCTGTTTTCAGCCTTCCTTTGACCCGAGAGTTGTTCGATGAGAAAATCTTTGTTTCCCAGTTGGGGTTTTTTTCCTGTTGGTTTGGTTGTGCATTTAGTTTTTGTTGCATCGTTGGGGGAGAATGTGGCCTTGTCATGCTGAATGTTTGGAGTTTACTGAGTTTTCCTTCATGTCCTAATACATGATTTTGTACATGTTCCAGGGGCTCTTAAAGAGAAGACGTATCTGTTACCAAGCTTGAGATAAACACCCGCCATGTGTCGTGCGTGTGGGTGTCGGTGCGTGCTGACGGCTCCTTCTGCCCCAGTCCGCTCTGACTTGCTCGCCCTGCGTGCTCTGCTGGAGGCTTGCCGGGGCGGGTGGTGTTGTGGCCTCCTCCTTTCTCCTCTGCTCCCGACACTTTGCACTCCGCTGTGGTCCCTGACCCTTCACAACTCACCTCTTCCTGTGGATTAAGACCTTCCCGAATCACCAATGGCCCTTGGGCTCATTTCAGCTTTTTCTGCCCAGAATTCAGGCTTGTTGGATTTTAATTTGGCAATTCAGGCTTCTTTTTTGTTAGGGCAGTAATCTTGATCTTTTTTTTACTTCTAACATCTCTGAGTCATTTTGTCTTAGAGGTGATTTTTATTTGCAGCACAACACACCGTGGCCTTGAAAAATGAAAATGCATATTTAAGTCCCAGGGAGCTCCTTGGACTCAGTTTCCCTGTCTGTGAAGTGGGTAGCTTTCTTCAACCGAAACGTCATGGTCCATTTACTGCACATGTTATGTCACTAACTGGCATGACACCATCCTTTTCAGGACATTTCTTCCTCTGACTTTGACAGACGAGCCAAGCAGGTCCAGGGAGGTGGGTTTCCCAGAGCTGCCCGACTGACCGTGTGTGGGCTGTGACTGTCCCCTGCCCAGGGCGCCCCACTTCCACATCCCATGTTCTTCCTGCTCATCGCTTGTAGCTGCCATCACGCCGTCGATGGAAGCCCAGGTCAGCCTGTGTGAAATGATTTCTGGCTTTCTGGACAAGCTGTGGCAAGTAGGGTAACCTAGTAACCAGGTTCACTTTTATACTTAATTGGAAGCAGACCGCGGCGGGCTCAGGGGTCAAGCAAACAGTCTCCTCAGCAGCGCCCCCCTACCCCGTCCGTCCTCTGAGCGCGAGGGCTGCCCTGCCGGGGCGGGGGCTGCTCACCCAAGGGCCGCCCTCTGGACACTGCTTCCGGCTCCTCGTGACCGTCAGAAACAGCAGATGGAGCCAGAGACTTGGGGAAAAAGGCCACCCAGTTCCAAGCCCTCATCTCCTGGGGCCGCGACCTTGGTACTGAGTGTGGGGAGGCCTTGGCTCCTCGATGAGGGTCTCAGAGGTGAGGGGTCTGCCGCAGACCCTCCCGGTGGTGGATTGTCTCAGGCTGCCGTGAGGAGGAGGGACTCCTCCGGGGCCTGCTGGAGGGAGGAGGTCCGAGGACTTAGGGCCGGAGCCCCCCCAGACCCAGTGTGGTCCTCGGGGACGACCGTGTCCGCGCTCCCGGCTCTGTTCCTCCAAGGCCTGCATCCGGTCGGCTGGACGACCGGCTGCTTTGTCTGCTTGGGGACAGTCAGGGCAAACCAGCCCTGGGCTCTGCGACGAGCCTGTGGCCCAAGCTCAACCCGCGTGGGAGCGGCCCAGCCTCACCCCCTGCCGCTGCAGGCACACCATGGCTGAGCTCGGCCTCCTCTGTCTGCAGGGCCGGGCCTGGCCCCGTTTGGGGGATGCTGAAGACGGTTGCAGGTGCACCCCGTGTTGCGGGAGCGCCCCGCTTCAGTCCCTCAGCCGTGGGCCTGCTCGGCGTGGTCCCAGGACCGCCCTGAGCACCCCTCGGTCCCTCTTGGCGGTTGAGCTGTGCGTGAGGAGAGCAGGCCAGGGAGCGGACCTTCCAGCAGCGAGCAGGGGCTCTCTGCGGGCAGAGAAGCGCAGCTGGAGGAGCCGAGCCCTCAGCCGTGAGCTCAGGCCTTTGCGTTCGGCCCGGAGCTGGCCTCAGGAGAAGGGGCTGCAAGCCAGCCTCCAGCCCGGCTCTGCCTCTGGGCGCCTGAGGGCCAGGGCCCGGCCCACTCAGGCTGCAGGGGCCCGGCCGGCCCACCCAGGCTGGAAGCTCAGCCCTTCTGGGGCCACGTCCACCCTGGTGTGGTGTGAGCCCCCATCTGGGCATCTGGGGTGCAGGGAGGCATGAGCAGGGGCAGACACACCCACCGAGCTCCTGCCGTGTGCTCAGCCGGACTCTCCACCCACTGACCCTCTGAAGGGCCGTCCGGGGCCGGTGCTCTGAGCCCCACCATGCAGACGGAGGCCACTGTCCCTGCGTCTCACAGCGCTGGCATCAGAGCCCGTGGGGCGGCTCCTCCCAGCGCCCGCTGTGCCCCGGTGGCAGCTTTGTCCTCTTGAGCTGGAAGGGGCGGCGTTGAGGCCTCCCATGCGCCTGCTCACCACCTGGACCGTGGACTGGGGTTGTGGGAAGACCTGGGGTGGCTGGCCGTGTGCTGCCGAAGGTCTCAGTGAGAGTGAGCGTCCCCGTGATGGAGGGGGCGAGGGCCTCGCGGGGAAGATAAGGTCTGGGTGAGTTTCCCAGGGCTCCGCGTCCATCCGGGGCAGGTGGTCGTGAGTCGTGGGTAGGGAAAGGGTGAGAACCCGCCAGAGACCCAGATCTCAGGCCCCCTCCTAGCGCGGGGCCTGCAGGCGAGTCCTTGCGGGTTAGAGCCAGGGTGGCCCCAAGGTGGCTCAGGCAGGAAGGCTGGGCAGGAAGTTGAGGGTCAAGACCCTCCTGGCGTGGGGTGGGCAGGGGACTGCTGCTTCTGAGAGCTCGCTGGGGCCTGGTAGGTGAGGCCCCTTACCCAGTTTTCAGATGGGGATCAGGTGCAAGGAAGCACCGCGGGGATTCATTCACACGTGGAGTTTTAGCTGCAACAGACCGTGGGTCCTGCCCTCAGGCAGCGACTGGGCTGCGAAGGTCCGAGCAGGCAGAGCGGACCAGAGGCCGGGGCGCGGGGCGCGGGGGTCCTGCCCGCCCAGTGCCCCCCTGTGGGGCTGCCACTCCTGGAGGCTTGCCCCAAGGGGAGCACGCAGCTCTACTGGGAGGCTGGGTGCCACACTCTGCGCTCTGGCTCCCAGCCCTCTCATCTGACTTTAACATGCCCGGGACCAGGGAGAGAGACATTTACGGAGGCAACAAAAGCAGCACAGAGCAGCAGCTCGATGTGGCCGCAACGGGCCTGACAGCACGCGCATCCGCACCTGCAGGAGCGCACGACCCTCACCCACACCCCCACCCGCACCCGCACCCTCCTCCTCACCCTCCTCCTCACCCTCCTCCTCACCCTCACCCTCCTCCTCACCCTCCTCCTCACCCTCACCCTCCTCCTCACCCTCCTCCTCACCCTCCTCCTCACCCCTCTTCACATCACCTTCTTTCCTCTCTCATCACTCTCCTCAACTTACCTCATGTACCTTGCTCACGCTCCTGTCCTCTTCACCTCTCTCACTCTATCCTCCTCATCTGCCTCACCTTCACTCTCTGCTCCTCACCCTCCTCTATCCTTACCTCTTCACTTAACTCTCTCAATATTTACTCCTCCCCTACTCGTTTTTTCTCTCTACTACCTTCTGCCAGCTATTTTCTTTACTGTTCCCCTTCTCCCCACACTTCTCTTCACCTTTCTCATGTTCCTCCCTCACTATTCTCCCTATCTCATCATGTTGTCAACATCTCTCCTCATCTACTCTACCTCTCTCTACTTCACTCTCACTTCACCTCTTCCTCACAATCACTATTTCTAACTCTCACCCTTCTCAATCACTCCTCATCACATACCCGAACACAAATATAAATCACTCTCTCAGCTCAATGTCTCTAACATCTTACCTCCTTCCTACTAACTTTCCTATTAGTTTGTCCCTCCTCCTCACCTCCTAATCACCTACCTCCTCCTCACCTCCTCCTCACCTCCTTCCTCCTCACCCTCCTCCTCACATCACTCTCTCCTCACCCTCAACTGTCCTCCTACCCTACTCACTCTCACCTCCTCCTCACCCTCTCCTCCTAACCCGACTCCTCACTTCACCTCCTCCTCACTCACCATTCCTCCTCCCTCCTTCCTCACCTCCTCCCACCTCACTGTCCTCCTCACCCTCTCTTCACCTCACCTCCTCTCCTCACCTCCTCCTCACACCCTGTCCTCCTCACCCTCCTCCTCACCCTCACCCTCCTCCTCACCCTCACTGTCCTCCTCACCCTCCTCCTCACCCTCCTCCTCACCTTCCTCCTCACCCTCACTGTCCTCCTCACCCTCCTCCTCCTCCTCACCCTCCTCCTCACCCTCACCATCCTCCTCACCCTCCTCCTCACCCTCCTCCTCACCCTCACTGTCCTCCTCACCCTCCTCTTCACCCTCACCCTCCTCCTCACCCTCACCCTCCTCCTCACCCTCACTGTCCTCCTCACCCTCCTCCTCACCCTCCTCCTCACCTTCCTCCTCACCCTCACTGTCCTCCTCACCCTCCTCCTCCTCCTCACCCTCCTCCTCACCCCCCTCCTCACCCTCACCCTCCGATGCCCCTGGGCCGTGCCGTCTTCAGATGGGCCGACGAGCCTCTCGGCAAGGGCCGCGATCCGGGACCCCCGAGCCGTGTGCCGGGTGCGGCGGGAGAGGGTGGCAGGGTTGGCTGGGTTTGCCCTTCTCCCCCTGGCGTGTGCGCGGCTGGTCTGGGGACGGCCGTGGGAAAGCACTCTCTGCGGGGAAAAGCCCGCTCAGAAAAGCTTTGATTTTCTCGAGATGTCTGGTAAGGAAAAAAGCTACACGGCAACGTGAACTAACTGGAAAATAAGTGAACAAAGATTATTTACAGCACAGGAGACAGCCCTCGAAAAAATTTTAAAAATGAAACATTGGGTTCAGACCAAAGTCACACGAAAGAACAGTGATGTGTGGTGGAGAAGGCTTGACCGTGCAGTTCCTGTCACTGATGTGCCTTCCTTTGCTGGAATGTAGTTGTCTTTACAGGGTTTGGTCCCTGCCATTTGCAGAAGCGGGCAGCGTTTGGCACGCGGGGCTTCTGGTGGGTTGTGCCTCCGCGATGCCCAGGGCTCCCCTCTGGTCGCCCCCGCCCCTCCCCGGCCTTGGTGCAGCCACTTCCCTGCAAAGCAAGAGTCTGGGGGGTGGTTGGCGAGGAGAAAGCCTGGGAAAGGCGGGGACCCAGGCCTTCTTGAGGCGGGTGGCAGCCATTAGCTCAGAGCCGCGGCCCACCGCCTTCAGGACACAAGGCCCCCGGGGTGCGGCTGGAGCCCCTGCAGCACCCAGGCCTGCGGAGCTTGGCTGGGCCCCCTCCCGCCCCTGCCCCTGGAGAAGGTTCTGAGGAGGCGCTGACCCACCCCCCGCTGCGGCCACTCCCCTGCGTTGGCTACCCCACCCTCCCCCAGCTGTTGGAGACGCTCTTGGAAATCCTTCAAACTCTGACCGGCCCGGAGCCTGGCGAGGTCCACATGGGAGTCAGTTCAACTGCTCGGTTCTGCTTCTCGTGCAAAGCACCCCGGCTGCTCCATCTTGGGGTCCCAGCCCCCAGATGGTGCCCAGGCCACCGTCAGGTTTGTGTGTGGCCATCGGCCTGCAGGGGCCGTGTGGCGGATGCACAGAGCGTCCAGCGTGGCGGCCAGGGGGCCTGTGTCGGGAAGGTTCTGCGAGGGGCCTTGCTACAGTGGGAGGGAGGCCGCTCCTCGGCGGTCTGCGCATCCTCCCTTCTGGCTTAGCCCCCGCAGCCCTGGGCACCGCCGTGATGCCCAGTCCCTCTGCCGCCACGGCCACTCGTGGAGGCAGGGGACGGACCCTGTTGCCCGCGTGTGTCCCGCGGCTGGGACAGGGGAGCCTTTGTTCGGCTGAGCGCCCGCCGGGACCATACCAGCATTCCCGAGGGCCGGCCCGCGCCCTCCAGGAAGGACAGGGCCGTCCTTGCTTGTTGAAAACTGGAACGTCGGCTAATGAGGAGCCGTTGAGAGACAGGGGGGCCCGTCCCGGGCAGAGCTCACCACAGTGGGCCTCTCGTCTCCCCGAGGTGCCGTGGCGGCCGGGTGGAGACCACGGCTCCCAGCCTCCTGCTCACAGGACGTGGCCGGATGCCGGGCCCTGGGCGGTCGTGTTTTCCCTTCCCTCCTCACCATTTAGCTGTGTCTTCTTGTGAAGGGCAGTCAGAGGCGGTGTTCAGCTCACTGTGTCTCCTGGGGACGCCTGCAGAGTCAGCTCCCCAGGAAGGCGGGCTGGCCTGGGGACTCAGCGGCTCCTGGCTGGACTCGGGTTCGGTCCTATCGCGTGGCCTTGTGGGGCCTGGCTCCTGCCTGTGCCCATCTCGGCGCCACTGCAAGCGACCCACTAAGGCCTTGGGGCCAGGCACCACACAGGGTCCGGGTGAGACGCTGCCGCCTCCCCTTGTGGGCTGGGTTGACGACGGCCACGCGGGTGCCTCTGGGGCGCTCGAGCAGACTGTCGGTGCATCCCCGCCCCCCCTGTGCTGGGCCTTCCCGGCAGGGCCGCGCTCACACCGGCTGCAGGCCTGGGGGTCCACGTCCCGACACATTCAGGAGACGCCCGCACGCAGGTCTCAGGGCAGGCAGGTTGTTGGGGGCAGGCCCAGCCACCAGTCGAGCTCGGGCTGCCGCAGCCTCTGCCTCGTGGGTTCAGAAGGCAGGACGTGCCTGGGAGGATGGAGGACCCGGGGGCGGCCACGCTGCAGCCACTCCCCTCTGGGCAGAGGCCCGCGGCCCCCGCAGCATTGGCATAGGAGGCTGAGGCTCCGCCTCTGGAGGCCCCACCCTTCCAGTGCAGCGTATGCGGGTTTGATCCCGGGTCGGGGAACTAAAATCCCACGTGCTGCAGGGCAACTAAGGCTGTGCACCATGACAGAGATTCCACATTTCGCATCTGAGACCCAGCGCAGCCACATAAAGAACCAGTGCCCAGGCTGTGGGTCACCCAGCAGCCAGCGCCTCTAGCCCGCCCAGGCGTCTCCTGCCCTGCCCAGGCCGCGGGACTGGGGCTGTGACTTGGATGCACTTCTTCACATCTTTTCTTCTTCTCTGTTGAACACGTGATTTTTCCTGATTATAAAAGCAGTGTATATACTTAGTGGGAAAAATACAGAAAAGAGTATTGGGAGAAATTGACCATAATTCTATCGATCACTTTTATATGAACTCCCTTTAATTCACTTTCCTGTGTTATAAGCTATATATTTGTATATGGTGGACATCACTCTGTTTAATTTTACTTAATAAGTCAGTATTTCTGATGCATGGAGCACCAGTTTCACAAATATATCCTGTATCTTTGAAAGCACTTAGCTTGTTGCCATTTCACTGTTTCTTACTATTATCATTATGTTGTTTTCTTTCTTAAATTTTCCCAAGCGCTTTCCGTGAGGCCTGAGGCACTCCATCTCCACAGCACCTCACACTGCCGGGAAGGGCACAGCCCTCTCTGAGCACCCTCGGCATGCCAGTCTGGCCCAGGTTCTGGCCGGTCGTGTTCTTTTTTTTTTGACTGTTTATGTGGCTGCGCTGGGTCTCAGTTGTGATGCGAGGGGTCTTTATTATCACGCATGGACTTTGATCTGAGTTCCCCGACCAGGGATCAAACTCGCATCCCCTGCATCGGAAGGTGGGTTCTGAACCACTGGACCACCAGGGAGGTCCCAAGGCCGCTTGTCTGTGGACCCCGCTTTGGAGAGCGGTGTTATGTGTCGCCTCTTTCAACTGCAGTGGAAGTGCATGCTTGTGAAAGCTTTACACACTGTCCCCTAAAGCTGAGAGTCAAGTTCCCTAAGATTCTGCTCCCCAGAACGAACCAGTGCTAAGAGCATGTGCACATCTGTTTGATGTATGTGCGCACACACACACCCACACACATGTGCACCCGTGTACATACACACAAGCACACACGCACAGGCATACACAGGACACACGCACGTAGGCACGCACACACAGGTACACACACACCCACACACACGTGCACCCGTGTACACACACACAAGCACACATGCACAGGCATACACAGGACACACGCACGTAGGCACGCACACACAGGTACACACACACCCACACACATGTGCACCCGTGTACACACGCACAGGCATACACAGGACATACACACATAGGTGCGCGCACACAGGTACACATAGGCACATGCATGCATGCACACACGCAGACACACGTACACGCAAGAACACACATACACAGACACACACGCATGCACACACATGCGCGTGCACGCACATGCAGACACACACGCACGCACGCACCCACGCACGCCCCCGGGAGTAAAGGCCCTGTGGTCCCCGTGGCCCCTGGCTGTGGCCGTGTTCTGTGACGCACTGGGTCTGGTCCAGAGGAGGCAGGCGCGGCCCCGCCACGTCCCCCAGGACGGGCTCCCTGGCCGCCCACGGCCCTCCGTGAGCGCCTCCTCAGGGCTGGTCCGGCTTTCTGGACCGGTTGGCCCGTGTGCAGTCACGTGGTCCCGGGGTCGGAGGCCCCGCGGGGGACGAGGCGCGCCCGGGCCGCCCGGGGCTGGGTGCAGAGGAGCGGCCGGCCTCCCTCAGCGTGCGGTGCCATCATTCTCCCTGCGTGACGCTCGACAGCAGGGAGCTGGCCAGCTTGTTTCATCTCTTCTCAAGGGAACGTTAAATTTATAACCAGCCCCGACCTTCCCTGTAGCCCGTGCTCATCCTCTGCTCCCTGGATTGATGTGTGGCACCGCTGTTTCATTAAACAACATACAGGAATAATTAGTTCGGCAACGATGCCTCAGAACAAAAGCCCTTGATTTAGTTTGACTTTATAAGTTTCTCTCTTTTGATGTGCAGAGCACATCTGGGGTCTCAAAGAGCGCAGAAAGGAAAATAGACGACGTCTAGTCAGGCTGGGGCTCTGGCTTTCCCGAGCACAGCCAGTAACCCTTTGGTCCCGGGCCCCGGCGGCCCGCATGAGCCCGGCAGACCAACAGGTCCCGCGCTCCCCCGCCTGGCGGCCTGGCCTTGCCTCCAGCCCCACCTCCCGCATCCAGAGCCTCCTTCCATTCCTTCCCTCACTCCGCAAGCACCGTGGCGGGGCCCAGGGTGTGCGGTGCCCCTCGAGTGCTCTGGGGGCTGCGGGTGAGCAAGGCCCTGGCCCTGTCTATCCTGCCCTCGGGTTCTGTCCCCGCGGACTGCCCGGGGGTCTTCCGACCTCCCCCCCCCAGCTCCTCTGGCCAGCGGGTGAGGCTGCAGCCTTGCCTGACCCCCTGGGCCCTGCAGGACTCTGCGCTCACTGACGCCCCACCCCCTGCCCCGCCTGTGCCCCTCTTCCTCAAGGCCCCCCGCAAACAAGTCCCTGCCAGCTGGGCACCACGGCGCCGCCCTCGAGCCCTGCGTCCTTGCCGCCCCAGGAGAGCCCCTGGCACGCAATGCCGGGAGGGAGTGACCGTCGGTGCTGGAAGCGCGGGGGCAGGGGCTTATGTCCTGGCGTCTGGCCTCCTCGTACCCCTAAGAGGGCCGGGCACACCACAGGCTCCGCACATGGGGGTCTGGCCTGTGTGCTGCCTGGCCCAGCCGTCCGGGTGCGTGGGGACCCCTGCTGCCCAGGACCACGTGAGCCGAGGCGGCCAGGAGCCTCGCGGGCTCGCGTTTACAGTGGGCGCCCTGGCAGTGGTGGTGCCGTCCTTGCAGAGGAGTTTTGGACCAAATCCATGCAGATTCTGTTCCAGCTGGCTTTCGGAGCCACGGGGGCAGATTAAGTGGCTCTCTCTCTGGCTTTCGGTTTCTAGGGAACCAGGTCTGGGACAGGCAGACAGCGGGCTCCCTGAGCGCCTGTCACGCGCCCTTCACCCCTTGCTGCTCCAGCCGTGCCCCCCTGGCCCTCTCACCCAGGACACAGAAGGACGCACCTGCTCTCGGCAAGGCCCGGTGGGAGCGCCGGGGCCGCCCTTGCCTCCCCGGCTGGACGTCTGGCGCCTGCCTGTGGGCCGCAGACCCCCAGGGCCCGCCCTGCCAGTGCCTGCACAGCCCCTCACTCTCGCCTGGCCTGGGGGGTTGTGACACGCCCCAGCCCCGTGTCCTGGCCAGGCCCTGGGCCTCGGCCTGCCTGCCTCAAAGCCCCTGCTCACTCCGCTGCTCACGGGGAGGCCCCTGGGCTGACCACACACCTCTCCCGCCTCGGGGACACGTTTCCGCCCTCAGGTCCCGTCAGCCCACCGCCCGGCTGCCCGGTCCCCACCCGTCCGCGACCCCTGCCCCGTGGCTCCGGCCCCTGACCCTCAAGGCCATGGCGTCCGCCAGCGGGAAGGGGCCACTCCCCGTGCTGGCTGCATCGCCGGGGACAGCAGGCTTCAGGAGGCTCTCCTGTAATCTCTCTATCCACACGGCCCTCATTTTAATTTGCAAAATTGAACCCAGATCGAGAGCAGTAAAGCCAGAAGACGGTAAATATTCATGCCTCGGTGAGCGAGGGTGGCTCCATTACCGTCGAGAGATTGGGAGAATTACCTCGGGGATTATGTATATTCATGGGCCGATTTTTATTTGCGATATAACGTGACTGCCCCTGGCCTGTGTGTCACCCGGTCCGCCCCAAACAGACTTTGCGCAAAGCTCCCACTCTTAAGCCCCTAGAAGTCCTCTCGAGTGGATCAACCTCTCCCAGCTTCCTAGGAGACGGGCGGGAATAGTGACGCCCCGCACCCAGCCGGGGGCGGCCACGCGTCCTGTCCGCCCCGCAGGGCGTGGTGCGATTCTCCACGAGGAGACGAGTTCTGTTCCCGCAGCCGTCTGCCCACCCCCCGCCCCGGGCTGCAGGACCGGGCCTGGCCTGTGCCGTGCGCCTGGAGCTGGGGAAGTGCTCCCAGGTCAGCACCCAGCAAGGCCGGTCGATGGCGGCCTGTCCCGCGGGGCGCCCAGCTCTGTCGGTGCGGCCGGGTGGGAGCACCCGCGGGGGATTGGGCGGAGCCAGGCCTCGGTAAGGTGTCTGGCTGCCGCAGGCCTCTCCCAGGCAGCTCAGAGCCGGGCAGGATCATCTGGCTGCTGCCCACCACCTGCCCTCAGATGGAAAGCTTTTCATGCTACGCCGGCAGAGCTGAGCGGCTGTGATGCAGCCTGCAGGGCCTGGGAGCCCGAGCCGGTGGCCGTCCGGCCTTCTGTGGAGACATTTGCAGCCCCCGGTCCTTGAGCTTCAGGAGATGTTGGCCCTGGAGCCCCGCGTCGGGCTGAGCCCCGCCCTCACGTCCTCTCGCGATTTCATTGTCACGGCAACCCCGGTGAAGCCGGGGTGCACATCTCCTTTCTGCTGATGACACAGTATTAACAGTAATTGTGTTCATGGCTCATCTTTACTAAAGGGTTCCTAGCTTTTGATGCCACGTGAATGGCTCTGCACGGATTGCCCGGGGTAATCCCCCCAACTGCCCGGGGAGGCAGGTGCGATTTCCACCTGAGGAAGAGGAGAGGGCAAGCCCTGGGTGCCCAGTGTCACGGGCTGGCTCGAGGGAGCCGATCCGGGAGGTCTGACCGCAGAGCCTGCACCGCTGGGTCCCTTGCCTCAAGTGCAAGTTCATGAAGCAGCTTTGCCCCCAGCGCTGTGCCAGCCCCCTTCTGTGGGCAGGACACACAGGATCCCGTGTCTTCCGGGAGGCCCGGCCCAAGAGCTTCCCCGGCAGGGTCTGCGTCCTGGCCCCACCACTGCCGTCGGGAAGCCTTGGGCCCCATCTGCCCCCTCTCCATGGGGGTCTGTGTGAGAGCTGAGTGGGCTGTCCGCCAGCTTGTTGGAACACTGCCCAGGGGGTACAGTCGGTGCTCCCTGAATGTCAGCCGTGGCATGGGGAGGTGACGAAGTCCCCAGGCATCTGAGCGGCCGTTGGCTAGTGCGTCAGCAGAGGATCTGCGGACCACGAGCTGCGGGCTAGAGGCCGGAGTGGGCCCTGGCCGTTGGTTTGGAGCCGCGGCGAGCGGTGCTGGGCCCCTGAGGCCGCGGGCGTGGGGGGCCCGGGGTCCACCTGCCCCGCCGCGATCACGCCTCACCTGCGCTGTGCCGCTCATGGGCCCATGCTCCCCGATGCCCAGCCGGCCCCTTGGTGGGACACGCCGCCCGACTTGCCACCCCACCCAGGGCGCTCGCTTGCTTGGCTTTCTCCCTTCCGAGTTTTTGCTTTCCGGGTTTAATCTTCGTCCATCTCACCCGCAGCTCCTGAGCTTCTCAGATAACGTGACAGAGTTCGTCTCAGCCCCACCAGCAGGCGGACGTGTTGGCCAGACGTCTGCCCTGGGGAACCTTTCGTGTCTGAGAACCCTCTCCAGATTTCCAGGCTGACCTTAGCCTAGGCTTCACCGGTGCCTTGCGAGATCGCCCAGGCGTGGAAGAGACTCTGCTGCCCAAAGCTGAGCCTCTTGGCCCCGCGGCTCCCTGGGTCCTCGGCGTCCTCCCCATGGAGGGCTTCTCACGGGCCAGGCTTGGCGGGGGAAGGTGCCTTCACGCGCGGCGGCCGATTGGCCGGCTCTGGCTGGGGTTCCGAGCCCGGCCTGGTGTCAGGAGCAGGTGAGTGCACCTGACCTTTGTCACCTGCGGCCCTGAAGCCTGCGCAGCAGCCGGATGTCGTTCTCTGTGCCCGGGCGTGCGGGGTGGCTGGCCCCCCGGGCCGGGGACTGGCAGCGCACGGCCAGTGGGTCAGCTTCCCGCAGTGGCAGTTTCCAAGAAGGCATTTAAACCCAAAACTTATTTTTATTTTAAAACAAACATGGACCTATCATGGCATCGAACACAAAATTTTCCATGAACCTTGGACGTTGGAAGCAATTCTGTGCCCCCAGCAGCCGGCGTCCTGCACGTGCCCGCCTCTGCCGTCTCCCGGTACCGCTGGGCTCTGGGGCCCATGGGCTGGCAGGCTCCCGGGCACGGTGAGCCCCGCAGCTTGCCCTGAGGGGCCCAGGAGGGAGAGGTTGCACTTTCATTTCTGAGACTCCCCCGGTCTCGTCCGAGTGGGCTCATCCTTTGAAACCCCATCATCTGCCTGGGACCCAGGCCTCCCGGTTGGTTCTCCACGGCCTGAGTGTGGCCGTGTCCCTGCTTGGGATGCTTCTCCAGGCCGAGCCCCCGTCAGAGCTGGCCCCCTTGGCTCACCTCCCAAGGATTCCTTACCCCCCAAAAAGCCCGAGGATGTCGTTAAAAACAATTAAAGCCCCAGTTGTATGGAAAACAGGAGAATCAGACATCGGGGTAATTCAATTTAAACTTTTATGGGATGACAAATGCGTGGAGGGTGGCTGGGAGGAGGAGCATGGAGCTTCCTGGCA
This sequence comes from Cervus canadensis, assembly GCF_019320065.1. Lineage (NCBI taxonomy): Eukaryota > Metazoa > Chordata > Mammalia > Artiodactyla > Cervidae > Cervus > Cervus canadensis. The sequence goes on from NC_057407.1 coordinate 1,314,563, forward strand.
GGCCCCTTGTCACTTTTACGGTTTTCCATTGTTGCCGGACTGGGTGGCTAAGAACCTGGGTGAGTTTGTGAGGTCGCAGTGGAGGGGCAGGGCCTCTGCTGGGCCCCGCGGTAGGAAACCCAATAACCCCCTCCCCCCACCGCCGGGTGCCCACCAGAGACAGCAGCGGGAGGGGCCAGCAGGCAGCAGGATGGCACGGCCTGCCATGGACAGCCCCCGCCCAGCGCAGGCGCCCAGAGAGCGAAGCCAGACGTGCAGGCGCGGCGACGGCCGTGGGGCCTGACGGTGCTCATCAGCGCCCGCCGGGGCCCAGGACTCTGGGCAGACCCTGAGCTGGGGCGGTGCGCACAGGCCCGGGGGCACCGAGCTCCGGGCACGCAGCCTGGCCGGGCACTCGGGCGGGGCTGTGGCTGGAGTAGACAGACGTGCCTGCAGGCAGAGCCTCCATCGGAGCCTGCACTCGGGTCCGGGGGTGCAGGTGGGTCCCCAGGCTTCTGAAGACGGCCTCCTCCTCTTAAGGGCCGTGTCTTGTTCCTGAGCAGGGGCCCCTGAGAGGAAGGTCTCCTCTCTCTCCTCCCCGGGGGCAGCTGGCTTTGGCTGAGGGCCCCGGGGACGTCTGCATGGAGCAGAGCCCACTGCTGGGCAATCAGCGCAGCCTCCTGGGACGAGGCCAGGTGGGAGGGGCCGGGCCAGCGCTGCCAGGCCTGGTTCCTGGTGGTGCCAGCACCCGGGGCTGGGGCCCAGGCCCTGAGCCAGAACAGGGAGGGGCCGGCCTGACCTCCTCGATGTCAGCTCCCTGGGAGCACGCCCGAGAGGCTGCTGGGCCTGGCCATCCGCTGTGGGGAGGAGCTTCACCTCCCCAGCAGGGACCCCCGAGGAGGCCCATCCTGGTGGGCAGCCGCAAACAGCCCGCAGTGCCGAGTGGAGGCTCTTGCCGGCGCTGCTGGGGGCAAGTGGCCACAGTGGTGGGCGATCAGGGAGACTGAGGCAGGCGTGCGCCCCACCACGGGTCTCGTGCAAGGCGGTGCTGGGGAGCACGGGGGGTGGGGGGGGATGCGCAGGAAGGGTCCCCGAGGCAGCGTGCCCACGGGTGTGGGCGTGGGTAAGAGGAGGAAGGACCGCGGCAGTCAGGAGGAGTGACTGGACAGGGCATGCGGCCCGCCGGCCGCAGTGTGAGCTGGTAGGCGAATCTGGAGGCGTGTGCATGCAGAGGCATCTCCCAACGTGGACAGACGTCCACCCAGGGCAAGGGGACGAGTCGTCGAGTGGGCCAGCGGCAGGCCCAGCCCTGTACACTCACACACACCCGTGTGTGCCTCGCGGGGTGCTCGAGGCTGTGAACACCCCTGGTGGGGCACGGGAAGACTTGGTGGAGGTTGCTCCAGGGCGGCCGGGCCGGGCACAGGCCTCGGGGCCTTTCACCCCATGCTGAGACCCAGGATGGGCGGCGGCTCAGACGGGTCAGTCCTGGGAGGGAGCACAGGCAGTGGGCACCTTGCTTGGCCCCTGCGCCTTTCTGAATGGTTCGTTCTTCTAGAATACACATGGGTGGGAACCGACCCCCGGGGCCCATCCACTGCCCCCACAGCCCAGGCCGCCCCCTCCCCAGCGGCGTCCCGAGTGTGGCTTTTTGTGCAAGACGCATCTAATGCACTCGGCCGGGGACGTCTTATCTGTGCCCGGCCCAGCTCACAGGAGAGGGAGAAATAAGAGCAGCCAAATTGAAACCTTATTAAACCAAATTGGTTAGGTCTGATGGAGCCAAACCTAGACGGATCTTTAAAAGCTTATTTCATTTTTCCCTCCGGTCTGAGCCTCTTTGAATTGCAGTAACTGATCCTGGTGTAAGCTTATTAGTGCCGACCTTGTGTGTCTCTTTTCTCCCGACTTACATTTCATTAAGTGGTGATGCAGTCGCAGGGCCCTGACCCTCGCCTTGGGCACAGCCAGGAGCTTCCAGACTCATTAGTGGGCGAAAACGGATAACAGGGGTCCAATCTCATTACGGCCGGTGCCATCATTACAGCAACCTCTGCCCATCAGAGGCGCGGCTCAGCCCCTGCTCTCTGGCATCTGTTGACTCTGGAGGGTGTCAGGGACCCCGCGCGCTGATCCTTTGCAGTGTGCTGTGGTGGGTCTGGCTCCTCTGTCCTCCGCTGCAGAAACAGCACCGCCAGAGAGCTGGGTCAGGGGCCGCGGTGCTCGTGGACTCTCTTGGGGTTCATGTGTGTGGTGTGATGGGAGAGGGGGCTTCCAGACGGACTGATCGGGTGCCCCGGCACATGCCTTTCCCCCGGGCCTCGATCCCGGTTCTGTGAAGTGTGGTCGCCGTAGCCACCTGGGGGTGGTTGGGCGGACGGTGAGGACCAGCTCGTCACTCGACAGGTGTCCCGCAGACGCCGTGTCTCCCCTCTGCCCTCACCGCCGCTGGCTGGGTGTCCGATCCTGCAAGCTGGTGCCATGCAGGGCAGAGACGCACGCCTTAGGACCCCGCCTTGGGCCACTTCCTGCCGGTGTTCAGCGGCCTTAGAAAGCACCCCGGTCACTGTGAGCCCAGCCTCCCGCCGAGGGCCACAGATGCCAGAAACCACGGTGCAGAGGCTCAGAAGCTGGAGAGAGCCCCTGAGTGTGTGGGGCCAGGCAGACAGGTGTCTGTTTGCTGTCCCACTAGCCCGTCCCAGACCCCACGGAGGGAGGACCCATCCCACTGGGGCCCTGCTGGCCAGAGAGGGACGCCGAGGTAGCTGAGGGGTCAGGTCTGAAGTCAGCCAGGCTGGCCATCAGGAGGCGCTGCTGACCTCAGCCGGGGCAGGGGAGGGGGCTGGGCCCTGCCTCCAGCTCCAGAGCCTTCTTCCTGGGTTCATGGGGGGGTGTCCACCCCACGGCCCCCGGCACCGCTCCAGGTCAGCTGGTTGGGTGGTCTGAGGTCAGGCCGGGCGCCAGGCCTGCCTCGAGGTCCTGGAGCTGATCAGCCCAAGTCTCAGCCTGTTTGCCTTGTGACCTTGGAGACATCAAAAACCTCTGTTTCCTCATCCATAAAATTGAATGGAAAAATATTGACCTGCCTCGTAGGGTTTTATGAAGAATAACTGACCCAGAGGATGGTAAGACTTGTGTATTAATCAGAAAGGGCCAAACTGCTTAGCCGGCATGAACTTGAGTTTGAAAAAGTGTTGGCTTGCTTGATGGTATTCCTCCTCCCCTCCCCGCGGAAGCTTCAGCTGCCAGGGAGACAGGCCGAGGCGCTGCAGGCAGCTGGCCCTCCCGGGAGCCGCGCCGGGGGCCTTCCTGCCCCAGGAGACGGCACCCCGCCCCCCGCCGCCCCCTTCTCCCATCTCTGCGGCTGTCACGGGTCCTTCTGCGTGTTGTGGGCGCGTCCCCCTGTGGAGGCTCAGGTCCCCCCACGCACACGGTGTGGCAGTCACGCTGCAGGGACGGGACCCTGCGGAGGGCGGTGAGCTCATCGCGGGGCTGGGGAGGGCCCGCGGGGCGGCTGGGCAGGGCTGGTGTAAGGTGACACCCTGCGGTCACGCGGTCACCCCGCGCCGCATTCCTGGAAGGCCGCGTCCCGGCGCCCGCGCGGACCGTTCCGGGTGCCTCGTGTCTCTGTCTGATTGATCTTGACGGTGGCTTTTGACACCGTGCCTCTCACTTTCTCTGCCCCCTGACCTCCTGGTTAGGTGGTTAATGCTCTTTAAACAAACACTGGCGTTTCAGGCTCTGCAGGGAAGGACCGGGCTCCTGTGGCTCACGCCAGCCCAGCACCCCACAACGGGGAGGAAACGGGGGTTCCACACCCCGACCTCGGAGACCGGGTGCCCGCAGCCTAGCGGTCGGTGTTGCCCCATGTGAGGGTGCTGGTGCTGGGTTCCTGTTCCCCTGCTGGTCTGAGCGGAGGTCCTGTGACTGTCTCATCACCCCGATGTGGGTCTCTGCGGAGACGCTGCTCACGCTGTGCACGTCTGTGGGGCCTTTTCTGTGCCTGCTCCTGATTTAGCCGCCTTGGGCACAGAAGTGTGCTGCTGGGGTGGGTGTGTGACGGTTTGTGAACAGGTGAGACCCGTCGCCCCTGGTGGCTTCCAGCTGCGCCCCACTCCTCACCCCGGCTGCAGCCCCCCACCACCTCTACACCTCCAGGCGCCCTGGTTTTGAGTGGACTTTCTGTGGCCCCCACGCAGCTGTCTCTTGTGATCAGGGTGTCAGCTCAGACACGGCCTCCGCAGAGGTCTTCCCTGACTGCTGCCCCCACGCAACTGGACGCCCCCAGCCCCCAGCCCGAGGCCCCAGCATCATGCGGCGTCGTTTCCTCCAAGCAGGGCCTGAGCGACGCGCAGACTGTGGGCGTCAGTCACACGTACCTACACACAGGACACCACGTGCCTGTTCTGTTGATGCTCACAGGCGGCGTCGCTGTGAACGCACCCCGAGTGCTGTTTCTGGATGCTGCGTTCATGCGAACACAGCTGGCCCTGTCCCCACACCCGGGACAGCGCCCAGCACGTGGCGGCCCCGGGCCCGAGTGCCTGGTGAGCGAGGAGCAGTGCAGCCCGCAGGCTGGCGGCGGGCGGGTCCGAGTGGGCGGGGCGGCACAGCGGGCGGCGTAGCCGGGAGGCGCTGGGGCAGCGCTCTGCCCATGGGGGTCTGGGCAGCCGTGTTTGTCCTGCACTTTTGAGGCAGCCGGGCAAGGCCAGGCAGGTGAGGGAGGCAAGGCTAGACCGAGGGCTGGGGAAGAAAGTGCAGGACGGAGCCTGGGTGGGTGGCGAGAGGGGACCCCGGTGGTGCAGTCAGGCTGCAGTGACCACTGCCCACAGCCAGGCCCGGGCACCCCATGGACCTGCTCCGTGTGGGAGCATCTGATCGGGAGCCCATGGCTGCTGGCAGCCCTGGGACACGGACCGCTCTCCTGGGCCCCCCGCCCCGAGGCGCAGACTCAGCGCCCCCTCTCTTGCTCCGCCCAGGTGGTGAGGAAAGTGAAGTCCATGCAGATGTTCCACACGCCCGTCAGCTCGGCCGTGCAGGGGGACCGGCTCGGCATCTGCGTCACCCAGTTCGACCCCAAGCTGCTGGAGCGTGGCCTGGTGTGTGCCCCCGAGTCCCTGCACACGGTCCACGCGGCCCTCATCTCCGTGGAGAAGATCCCCTACTTCCGGGGGCCCCTACAGACCAAGGCCAAGTTCCACATCACCGTGGGCCACGAGACAGTCATGGGCCGGGTGATGTTCTTCAGCCCCGCGCCCGACAGCCTCGACCGTGAGCCCGTGCTGGACTCCTTCGACTTCTCCCGCGAGTACCTCTTCCAGGAGCAGTACCTGTGCCCGGGCCCGGCCACGGCTGAGGCCGAGGAGAAGGCGGGCCAGGCCTCAGCGGGCCACGGCCCCCGGCAGCAGTGGGCCCTGGTGGAGTTCGAGAAGCCCGTCACCTGCCCGCGGCTCTGCCTAGTGATTGGCTCCAGGCTGGACGCCGACATCCATGCCAACACGTGCCGGCTGGCCTTCCACGGCGTCCTGCTGCACGGGCTGGAGGACAAGAGCTACGCGGAGAGCGCCCTGCCCGCGCTGCGGGTGTACAAGCTGAAGCAGAGGCACGGCGTCGTGGAGCGGGTGAGCACACCTTCCTGCCTGCGCCTGCGGCCCGCAGCCGGGGAGCTGGGGCCACGTCCTCCGGCTCGGCCGGTGCAGCTGCTCAGCGCGGGCGGGCGGCTCCTTGGGTGGCCCCCCACCATCAGCTGTCCCCGCAGCCCCACCTGGGAGCCCCCGCCCGCTGGGCCGTGAGCAGATGTGCGTGCGGGCCTCCCTGTCCCTGTGGCTCCCTGGCGTCGGCTCCGGGGGCCAGGGATGGGGGTAAGGGGTGGCCTGGGACCCGACCAGTGTCCACAGGCTCAGAGCCGCACGCTGAGACCCGGCACCAGGGAACTCGGGCTCCCGTGGGGTCTGCCCGAGGCCTCCGCAGGCCCCTTGGTCCTGACCCCCGAGTGGCAGAGGAGGCTTGGCCATCCTGGTGCAGCCCTGAGTGTGTGCAGACACGGGCGATGGGCGGGGTGTGCAGGGCCCTGGAGCCCGTGACTGCAGGCCCTGTGGCCTCGTCTCCGACCCCCGTGCCTCATCCCCTGCTTGCCCCCAGCCCTGACCCCCAGGGGCCTTGGCGCACCACCACCTGTGTGCCCCCACACCGCCCTGGGTGCCCCACACTGGAAGGCGTGGTGTTGTCTTCACCCTGGCTGCCTGCAGACCAGTTTCAGTGAGAGTTGGCACGGCAGGGCGTTGGCGAGTCTCTCTCCCTCAGGTTCCTTGCTGGAGAAACGGGGGGCTGTGCACCCCAGCCCTCAGGGCCGCGGGCGGGGGGCCGCCGTGTGGGCAGTGCCGGCCTGAGCGCCAGGCCCCGTCTGCCGTCTTGGACTTCCCTCCTGGTGCAGCTGCCCGGGTCCCCAGCTGGCACCTCTCTCTCCACCCTGCCGGGGTCAGCCTGGGTGTGCCGGCCCCCTGGGCCTGGCCCCTGCTGGCGCCGGACGGGCAGGGCCTGCGGGCTGGGCAGAGGAGCCTGCGGCATTGGCCCAACCAAGTGTGGACGCGCAGACGCCACCGGGCACACTGGCCAGCTTTGAAGTCTGGGCGGCTCTGCCACGGCTCCCGGCTCGCCCCGCTCCACTGCTGATGGCTTGCTAATTTTGCCGGGGCCCCAGGGAGCATGCCGGCCTGGGCGCAGGTGGCCTGAGACCGCCTCTGGCCAGCGCGGGCTCTTTGCTGTCCGGCAGTGCTGCCCGCGGCCCCCTGGCCCCACCTGGCTCCCAGGCCGCTCGTGGAAATGGAGACTCTTCGTGGAGCCACAGCTGAGCTGAGCCCCCCTCGGGGAAATCTGATGGCCGCCCGCGAGTGCCAGCCCCGCCCAGCGCCTAGGTCTCTCCTGCCTTCCCCGTGGCGTCTTAACAGCCTGCGCCTCTTGGCTCCCTTTTGAAAATGGTTTTTTCTGTGTAGACAGAGGGTCGGGGCGGCTGGCCACGGGGGAAAGTGCTGGCTCTGGATCCGATGTCCCGAGCAGGCGCTGGCCTGACCCGGCTGTGGACCAGTCACCCCCGCCCCCAGCCCAGAAGCTGTGGCCTCTCTAACAGAGCTGGTGGAAAGCTGGTGAGGCCCCGCGTGGGAGGGCCTGGCCTGAGAGGTGAACCCGGCCCATGCGCGGTGCCCAGCAAGTGTCCACCCGCATTTCGTCCTGGGGCGTGGCGCCCTGGTGCCCCTTCGCCCACTCGGCGCCCAGGGACGGGGACAGTCAGGGAGGCAGGGCCCGTGAGCTGGGGCCGTGGACACCAGGCCTGTCCCTGCTGGTCAGCGCCCTGGGTGCTCATCAGGCCTTGGTCTTGAGGAGTGGGCCTGGGCATCCAGTTAGTGGGCGTTTGGGCCGGAGCCGAGCCCCCGAGGCCCCTGGAAGTCGCCCGACAGTGAGGTGACCTGAGGGCCAGTCTCCAGCCCTGGGTTTGCCCGGGGGGGGGGCGGGAGGTTACGTGGGGCCAGTCGCCCCCAGAGACCCTGTGTCTTCCTTACAACCCCCTCGCCAGGGACACGCATGTCCTGTGCCCCCAGGAGGGGTGCTGAGCCCGGGGAAGGGCCTGGCTGCCCCGCCCGCCCTGGGGGAAGGCTCAGACGTGGCAGCGTGTTCCTTAGGCTGGAAAGGATGGACGAGCCCGGACGCCTTCGTCCGGGGACCTGGGCGCTGCCGATCCTGGTGGCTCTGAGGGCCCGCTGGTGGCAGGGGTCTCCCTGGGGGCCCTCCCAGTGCGCGTCCTCTTTGGGCTGGGCACTTCACCCTTCTGGCCCCAGGCCATCAGAGGAGCGCCCGCCCCTGCGCCCACTGCAGCCCCCAGCTTCAGCTTCTGCCAGCCGAGGTTCTGGCCCCTGGGTGGTTGTCTGGCTATCAGGTCTCCCCTGTTCTGGCCGACACCAGCACCCCCTCCTGATAGTAGCCCTTCCGGAAGAAGCCCCCGAGGCTCAGCAAAACCCCAGGCACAGGCTGCAGGGCCTGGGGAGGCGGACCAGGCCCCATTCCCGCAGCCGCCCCCTGTCCCGGCTCCCGTCCTCCGGTTGGAGTGAGAACAGTCGCCTCAGGACTTGGGCAAGTCCCAGGCCGCGCCGCAGAGCCGGCCCGGAGACACACACGTGCGTGACAGTGTGATTACGTGTGCTGCCAGCCAAGCCCCACTCGGGGGCCGGGGCAGAGGGCACGCGCCCGGGTGGACCCCACGTGAGGCTCCCTGCACTCGGGGAGCGGCCCGCGGCCGCGGGGCTGACCAGCCAAGCGGGTCCTTGGTGGACGCTGCGGCCCCCTGGAGCTGTCTCAGTGCCGAGGCTCAGCGCGGTCCCCGCCCAACATCCCTGGGCGGACTGACAGGGAAGCCGGCCTCCCCGTGGGACGGGCTGGTGTCTGATCCCTGAGCTTACCTGCCACCTGCAGGAGGCCTCACCGTCTGGCCCCAGGGGTCAGTGAACGCCATTCCTGCAACAGAGGTTTGCTGGGACCCACGGCCACACCCCGTCGCTGCTGGAGGCTGTGTTCCAGGTGCTGGGGGCTGCCCTGGCCCCTTGGGGCTCCCGGCGGGCACCTGTCCCCGCTGTCGCCCCGCTCCGCATCCGCAAGCCGCTCGGACTCTGTCCCTGGGCTCTGGAAAGCCCTTGCAGACAAGTGCCCGCGGGCCCGCGGGGCTCTGGGGGCCCCCCTCTGGCCAGCAGCCTTAGCAGCAAGGCCAAGCTTGGGACCGGCCCCTGGGAGGGGGACGCGCACGGCTGGTCCAGACCCACGGGTCCGTTTGGCTGTTGTCCTGGCCCTGCTGGCTGACCGGGCCCCCGTGAGGCTGGGACAGGGCTTCACGCAGGCCCTTCCATGGGGGCTGCAGCCGGGGGCCTGCAGAGGCAACAGGCACCCTCGCCTTCCGAGGCTGGTGACACTTGCTCACCCAGACTCCCCAGTTCTGGGGTCGGAGCAGCCGCTCTGTGCAGTCCACGCGCCGCGGGCCCAGGACACCCTCACACAGCCTTGCCGGCTGCCACGCGGAGGGCAGGGCCAGGTCTGCGAGCGCGAGGCTACGGAGCAGTTCCCGTGGGGGTGAGGCTGATGGCTCTCCGCGTGGCCCGTGGCCCGTCCACCCGTCACCGGGGGAGGCGGGGCGCACATGCCTGGTATCTGGCTGGTGAATCTAGCAGGGTAGGGTGTGTTTTTCTGAAAGGTTTTTAGGGTAAATGGGGCAGTTCCTGCTTTTCAGAGCAGCCCACCCGGGTCCTTGGCCAAATCTTGGCATCGTGGGCAGAAGTGCGATGTTCCTGAGCCTGGCTCGCGGGGCCCCAGGAGGTCCCCGCTGACCGCACGGCCCGCCTCTGTGTGCTGTCCAGGCCGTGCCCGGGGCCCAGGGGCGGGAGGGGGCCTCCCTGGCACTCCAAGGCCCGGTAGAGCTGGTGCTTACACACACACACACACACACCCCTTCCCCCTTCTCTGCAGAGGCTGTGGCGTGGAGCCGGCAGGGGGCCTGGGGCTGGGAGGTCGCCGGAGCGCGAGCGGGGTGGGCTCGGGAGTGAATTGCACTCCCTTGGCCTTCCTGAGGAGCTGTCGGCTCCAGGACGGGCGGGCGGGATGGCTGTGGGCGCCCGTCAGCTCTGCGTGTCCCTGCGGGTGGTGGGGCAGGGGGCCGATCGTCAGCGGTGACGCGGGCTGAGCGCATGTGTGCGTGGCGGCCGGCCCTCCCCCGGCACTGACGCTCTCCCCGGGCGGGCGGTGCAGGTGCTGGACGACCACAGTGTGATCGGCCGCTCCCTGTTCAAGAAGGAGACCAACATCCAGCTCTTCGTGGGACTCAGGGTGCACCTGTCCACCGGCGAGCTGGGGGTCATCGATAGCGCCTTCGGACAGAGCGGCAAGTTCAAGGTCCACGTCCCTGGTGAGTGTGGCTCTTTCCTGACACTCGCAGGAGCGGTCACCCTGCCAGGCTCAGCCCGCGGGGCCGCGTGGCCTCTGCTCCCACCGCCCTGTGCCTGAGAGCCAGCGGGTCCTGGAGACGGCGGCTGTGGGCACCGCGTCTGGTCTGAGCGCCCAGGGCACATCTCCCGGCCTGCGCGGGGCATGGAGCGGCTCTGACCAGCAGTTCGGGGGTGACCGGCAGCTCTGGGGGCGCATGGCTCCCTGGGGTCGGGGTTGCCGCCCCATCCCTGCCTCCCGCTCGGTCTGAGGTGGGCCTGGTCCCCGTGGGGTCATGGCGCGCGTCTGCTGCCTGGGGTCCCACTGCACCGGGAGGGTGGCCTGCAGTGGCGGATGGGCCTCCCGCTGGATCCGCAGGCTGGGAAGGAAGCCGGGGAGCCCTCTGGGTGTCCCGTTCCACCCCAGGCCCAGGCGTGCTGGGCCTCACCTGGGACTGTGTGGCCCACAGGGCCAGGCTGGGTATCAGAGGCTGGGTTGCAGGTGCGAGGGAGATGCTCCTACTCGACGGGAATCAGGCCCGGGAGTCAGACTTCATGTGATGTAGTTTATGTAGAATTTACTGATGAAAGCCTGGAACGGTCTGAACTGCAGGAAACCTGTCTCTGGGCTGGGTTTGGCCATTGCGACGCGTGACTCCTGCTTGAACCTCAGGACCGACGCGGGGGCATCAGGGCCGCCTGTCCGCGGTGAGCTGTAGTGCAGGAGCCGCGCCCTGTGGGGCCGTGGACACGGCCCCCTGAGACCTTGAAGCAGGACGGGCTTGCGGGGTGGCCCCTCCCCGTGACACCCGAGGAGCTTCCCCCAAAGTCTGGGGGCTCACAGTTGAAGGGCCCGCGTTGACAAAACTGCGCCTTCCAAAGGGCCGCATCCGTCTGGAAGGCCGAGGCCCTCCCTGCGCAGGTGGTGAGGGTGGAGGACGTTGCCGGCGGTGACGAGGGCCCCCCATCCAGCTCCGCATCGCTGGCACCCGGTGACCCTCCCCGGATTCCAGGTGGTACCTCCGAGGGACCCAGAGCCTGGCCGTGGGGTCAGCCCGGGGTGGGGGCCTGGGGGCACCAGAGGCAGGTGTCGACTGGATTCACGTTCTAAGCACCCCCTGGACGATGGTCTAAGCAGGCGGAGGGACGGGGGAAGGCGGAGGCCGCCGCGGCACAGGTGACCGTGTGCGGAAAGTGGAAACTCACACTGGTGCCAGGGGGTGGGGGGGCCTGGCGTCCTGGTCACGGGTGTGGCCGTGTCTCCGCAGGCTTCACACAACGGGCCTCTGGGCTGCGCCGGCCCTCTGGGTTTGAAATAAAACTGTTTTCTTTCCTGTAAGATGCGCCCTCCCCACGCACACCACCCCAGACACCGCGTCCCACCTGCACACACTGCCTGGAACGGATCCTCGGGCACCCTCAGGAGCCTGTGCTTGGGACAGCCCCTTGGGGCACCCGCCCCCCGGGGCCAGGCCCGCCTTTATGAAGCACTGCCGGCTGCGGCTGCGTGTGAGCCGGTTCCCAGCCCGGCTAGCCCGGGAGGCAGGAAGCAGGGCTCCCGCAGAGAGCAAGGGCCCGCGGTGTCAGACCCGCCCTGAAATCCTGCTGGGATTTTAGCCTTCCTGAGCCTCGGTTTCCTCATCTGTGAGATGGGTCTTTTGTGAGGGTTTTTTTCTTCCCAACTTTTTTTTTTTTCCTACTTTTTAAAATAACTTGATCCTCAGGGGAAAGTGGAAAGAAAAGCGTCCTGAACACTCACGCTCCTCAGATTTCACGCCTGTGGCGCGAGCTGAGTCGCCCCGTCCACCCCCGCCCCCCGTGCACCCAGGGCCCCTGGAAGGGCCCCTCCCGGGAGCAGGAGCCAGCAGGATGGTGCCCGGCCTGGAGCGTCACGTCCCCGGAGGAGCCCGGGGCTCCCGGGGGAGCCAGTCCCCCCACGTGGAGGGCCGTGGCCGGAGCAGGCGGGGGCAGTGTGGCCGACGTCTGACGTCGCCTTTGAAAGGACTCGGAACACGAAGTTGCACACAGCAGCATCGCCCGACCGCGTGAAAGGGAAGTCCTGCAGAGAAGAGAGAAGGAGCCGAGTGAGGACGTTGCCGCGGGAGACGGGGGCGGCTCTGGTCCTCTCTGCTTTCCTCTGGTACGCGGCGTTCACTGAACGAGCCTGGTGGGTGCGTCTGCGACTCTGGGCCAAAGACACGGAGACCACCCACCCAGCTCAGACGCCTGCACCGAGCCCGGACCTGGGCCACCCTCAGCATGTTCCCAGGGTTCCCAGGGTTCCCAGGGGGAGGCAGCCCCTGCCGCCCCCGGGCCCCACCATCGAGAGGCTGGGGAGGCAGTGAGGGTCGCGGGCTCCTCCCGCCTGGAAGGATGAGTAACCCTTTGCTGGACCGAGGGCAGGGCCCATGGGCCCCAAGCCCCACCTCTAGGGCAGCGTCGTCAGGGATGGCGGGCAGGCGGCCCTGGCTGCTGGGCAGTGCAGGGGCCAGGGGCTCGGTGAGAACCTTGGGAGGGAAGTGGGCGCACTCCAGAAGGGCGCCCCTGCGCGTCTGAGCAGAGGTGGCCAGGGTTTGCGGGGTGTGGGGTGGTGCTCAGGGAGGCTGCACACCCCCCGGGGAGCCCCCGCGACGTCCTGGCGGGCTGGAGAGCCTCTGCCCGAGGCCCGGGCAAGCCCCACCCGGCCAAACCCGGCTGCATTAGGGCAGCGGCCCTGCGGTGGAGGATCCCCGGGCGGTCAGCAGCCTCCCACCAGGCCCTGTCCCCAGCCGGCCGAGGAGACTCCAGAAAGCGGCCTGGCAGGGAGAAAAGAGGGCTGCAGGCAGGCAAGGGGGGAGCGCTGAGGCTCCAGAAAAACCCCGTGAAGGGAAACAAACCATCCCTCCCTGGCGCCTCGCCCGCAGGCCTGTGGGGCTCTGGCTCCGTCTGTGGGGACGGCAGCTCAGGGGCCCGTCCCGAGCCAGCCCCACACCCCCCTCTCCGGAGCATCCTGACCAGGGGGATGTGTCACAGAGCGCGGAGCCCTTGAGGTGCCTCTTCTCCCAGAAGAATGGCCCGCCTCCTACCTCTTTGGCCGGTGAAGCACTTCTAAGCAATTGTAAAAATTATATGAACCCCATCGAAGAACTGTTACAACAATGTTTATACCCAGTATTTGAAACAAAGACAATGATATTATAAATAATTGTAGATGATGAAGATAGGCAAGAAAAAATAACATCATTAAAAGAATTTTACAAGACGGACCGTTCACAAAGATGGATGGAGTAACACAATACGGTAAAAATATCTGCAATTAACATAAACATGGCCCCATGGACAGAAACCATCTGCTGGCCCCGCGCCCGGCCGGGTCCCTGGTCACCCCGCGGGCCGTGCCGGGGCTCCTGTGCCCAGCAGGCCGGGGCCGCTTGGGAGGCCATCCAGCAGCGCGAGAGCCGGGGCTGAGGGCTGTCCTCTCCCCATCCTGCCCCAGCCAGGGCCAGCCCCTCCGTGTCCCCACAGCGCCCGATGCTTCCTCCCAGCTGCTAGATGCAGAGCTGTGTCCCTGGGGGTCGGGGACGTGTCCGTGGCCTCTGGGGTCACTCAGGCAGCGTGTGGTCGCAGCGTCACAGGCTGGGGCAGCAGCCCGCTCCCTCCTCATCCACAGCGGACGGATGGCGCCCAGCAGAGTGGACCCCCACACCCTTTGGCCTTTAACCAGTGTTTGATGTGCTAAAAAAAAGTTTATTTTTAACCCTGGAAAATCTTTGGCCACAAAGAAGAAAAGAGACACCCCCGAAACCAGCGAGATCAGAAGAGACTCCCCCGAAACCAGCGAGATCAGAAGAGACTCCCCCGAAACCAGCGAGATCAGAAGAGACTCCCCCGAAACCAGTGAGATGCTCGAGCCCTGCCCCAGCCCGACCGGGAGCCCCCCGCCCGCGCACCCCTGCGCCCCCTCCTGCGGCCGCATCCCTGGCACAGGCGTGTTGCCGCGGTTTCTGTGGCTCCAGCCTGGGTCTCGCAGGAGGGACCCTCGTGATGCTGCGTCCCTGAGGGGTCCCCACCGACCCACCCGCCCGCCACCCATCTGAGCTCAGGTGGGCATTTCCCGGGTTCGCCTCACGGAGGACGCGGTCGGTGGGCTCCGGAGCTGCGTCCTCAGCCTGGCCTCTTGGAGGCCCAGCTCGGCCCTGTGTCAGGCTGTACGGGAAGACCAGGGCGGGGGGCAAAGGGACACCCCACCGTTTAAGCAGAGACTGGACTGCTGTTTGCTACACCCCATCTCTGCCGCAGCCCCTGCCCGTCTGTAACGGGGGTCAGAGCACCTTGGGTCCTGGGAGCGGAGGAACGCAGGGCTCTCGTGGGGGAAGTGCCGTCTCCATGTGACCCGGCCCGTGATGAAGGGCTCAGCCCCAAGCAGGGGGGTCGACCGGGCCTCCGTCCACGAGCTCAGGACGGAGCTGCCGCCAGAGCCAGCAGGGCTGCTTTGGGCACCCTGGCTGCGTGCCCTGAGGCTGGGCCGCCCGTCTCTTCCCCTGACCAGGCTCCCCCTGCTTTCCGGACCTGAAGGACAAGTCTGGCAGCCTTTGGCCTCCTGGTGGCCCTGGTCTGACCTTGAGGGAACCGTCCTCCCCGCAGCCAACTGGGGGTCGGGGCCTTGCCTGCCAAGGGCAGAGCCTACAGCCACCGGCAGGCTTGTGGCTCGGGAGGAGGGTGCGGGCCTGACCACCGCCTGGACCCAGGCTCAGGGTCCTCTCCCCACAGCCCCAGGCCCAGCCGGCAGCCCCCAGCCGGCAGGAGCTGTGCGGGCCGGAGGTCCGCCTGGAGTCTGAGCGTGTGCGTCCGCCAGTGTGTGCCCGTGTGAGTCCACGCTCCTGTGAGAGTCTGTTCCCATGAGTGTGAGTGTGCCCATGAGTGTGAGTGTGTGCCCGTGTGTGTGCCCGTGTGTGTGTCCGTGTGAGTCTGAGTGTGTGCCCGTGTGAGTGTGTGCTCGTGAGTGTGAGTGTGTCCGTGTGAGTCTCTGCCCATGAGTGTGAGTCTGTGCCCGTGTGAGTGAGAGTCTGTGCCCGTGAGTGTGAGTGTGTGCCCATGTGAGTGAGAGTCTGTGCCCGTGAGTGAGAGTCTGTGCCCGTGAGTGTGAGTGTGTGCCCGTGTGAGTGTGAGTGTGTGCCCGTGTGAGTGTGAGTGTGTGCCCGTGTGAGTCTGAGTGTGTGCCCGTGTGAGTGTGAGTGTGTGCCCGTGAGTGTGAGTGTGTCCGTGTGAGTCTCTGCCCGTGAGTGTGAGTCGGTGCCCATGAGTGTGTCTGTGCCCATGTGAGTGAGAGTCTGTGCCCGTGAGTGTGTGTGTGTGTCCGTGAGTGTGAGTCTGTGCC